>NW_009913257.1:0-128637 GCF_000696875.1 Nestor notabilis
CGGTGCCGTCATCAGCCTGGGCTGCGATGGCAGCTTGTGTCCGGACGGTGAGACCGGTAGTTTGCCGAGTTGAGATGACTTTTGCCTAAATTCAGTCAGCGATATGCATTTTTAAATTATTTGGGTTTTGACCGAGTGAGGTGATCTATAGCTTCTGTCAGCAGGGTGCGCGTTCGACAGCGCCGGCTTATCTCTTCGGTGGCAGGTGTAACAAAATAAGCCGCACCAGAAAGTCCCTCTTCTTACAAAAGACCTCAGGATGATTAGAACAGCTTGCAGTGCATAATGGGGGTGCTTAGAAATGCATACATTGATAACATCCAGCCTAATAAAACTTTTATATTGCTGTGGGAACTTTAAAGAGCACATCTAATAGAAAATTAGTTACTACCCCATAAAACTTTTTAATTACAGTGTTTCTGCCTGTGACACAAGTTAAGGTTATGTCCTCATTTCAATTATAAATACCAATATTCAGTTTATAACCAAACCATAACATTTCTCTCTGGCCTGATTTTAAGTTTTCAGTCCATATGCATGGTTTTAACATTAAATTACACGTTTTTTCTATAAAATAAGAGTGGGGGGGGAAATTGTACTTTCACACATTTGTATGCTTTTCCCTTTCTTCTTGAATGAAGACAAACTTGGGGAATTTTCTGTTTCCAGCAAAAGTCTGCTGTTCATTAGTCAGTTCTGCAAGCTGGCTATTGGAGTTAATATTGAATTTGAAAAGCTAACAATGTAACTTTGGAAAGCTGGGTCTTTGGGCTGTGTCTGACGATTGCTCCTTTTCATAACCTTTTTAGCATGCTTTTCCACTATTGTGGAGCCACTTGCAAATGATGGCTGTCGCCATAATGCTCCCATACAGGTCCAAAAAGACATCAACTATTTGCCAGCTGAATTACCTGCTTAAAAACATCTGTATTTGCATTACAAGCGATCTTGTGGTTTCATAGCTCTTGTTGTTTGCTTTCGTCTATAGTTGTTGCAGTTTAGAAGGCAGGTTCAACAGAAGGGCTTTAAGTAACACATTAAAAGCCAGTGCATCGTGACAGGCCATGTTTGCTGCTAAACAGTCATCCCTGCGTAGGGGGTGAACCTACAGATGTGCAGAGCAGTGTCTAGAGAGGGGATCACACCTGCTTTAAGCAGAGCTCATCGAGGGAGCAGGGGGTTTGCAGGTACTTGCTGTTGTGAGTTTGCTTCCTTTTGGGGCACTATGTTCCTCTGGCTGGCTTTGGCACAGAGCATCTGAGATGGATCACAGGCTGGAGGTTTATCATGAAGCAGCTGTTTTGGCAAAAGGTTTGGAATAGTCGTTTTAATTTAAAAGTTGTACGAGCAGCACTAAATAAAAACTTAGTTTCTCTCAGTGAAAGCTTCCGAAGTCCCCTGTGAAGGCTAGTGGTGCCTCAGTGCTGCAGCAGCTGTGACACAGGGCCCTGAGTCTGTTTCCCACCGCTTGCAGGGTGCATCTCCCACTGCCCTCCCACCACCCTGCCCACTCACTGATGAGCAGGTTACGGATGTTCTCAAGAAACCTTATTTGGATACTGTGCTAAACTGGTCAAAACAAAGCCAGTACTTCAACTTTAAGCTCCGAAGGCTTGTCAGGATGCCTTCAAAGGAGTGCAGTTGTTGCCAAAAAGGGAAATAAAATATACCACATACATAGGAAGTACTTCATGGCAAAGAGCAACACTTAAAGAGACTTAATTTTCTCTGCAGTGAGAATGAATGTTGTCCTTTATTCTTTTGAATGTAGTCATAATGGCAATTTGCGCACTTAATTTATGACTGAAAATCCACTTTTTGCAGTATTTGGTGAATGCTTCTCTTGAAAGTGAAATAATTAAATATTAATGTGCTGTTCTAAAGTGCTTTTTTTTCTTTTTTTAATTTGGTATGTTCTTGGAAAATCAAAAGGGGATCCCAGCTGAACAGCAGCATGCTAATCAATTCTCATTAATTGTTACTTTATACTATTAATGAATTTACTCTCCAATTAATACATGCTATGTCTTTTATTTTGCTGTAGCATAGAAAATGTAGTAATACATTGTGTCATGGCCTTAAGACAGTATTTAACCAGTAAACTCCAATGGGAGAATATTGTTAGCTGTTTTCTACTAAACAGTAGTTTTTCCAGGTTGTATTGATGCCAATAACACTTCTGCTTCCCAGAAAACTACTATAATTCAAATAGTGAAAGCTGAGTACAAACTCAAATAGAAATTTTAAGAAAACATACCAATCTGTGGCATAAACAAAACTTGTGCCCATTTGGTAAGTTTTTTCTGGAATACTTTGGGATGATCAGCCCAACTTAACTCAAGGTGTCGTTACTGCTGACTAACACAGTTATCCCAAACACATGGCACTAACAACTCTGAACCACAGCCTCATCTCCTGTTTTTCTTTCTCCATGCATTTATTTGTATGCTATATGTGTAGTTTTTCTTGCCCAGACTCAAGATGTGGATTCTCCAGTGCCTTATAGCTTTGTGTTTGTTTGCACCAGACAAAAAGAGATGGAAAACCTCAGCTAGAAATGTTTTATATGCCTCTCGTATGACAGAAAACATGCTCTACATGACAGAAAGCAGCAAGTGAGCAGGCCAAAGGACTTAATTGGAGTGCCAGGACTAGTTCTGCACTAGAGGCATTCATGTTATTTGCCTTATTTCACAAATCTAGATCAAAATTCAGACAGGGTCTTAACTCTGTGCTTAGGTTTAGGCTCAGCAATAGGCCTGGTGAAGACCACTTAGTGAAGACTCTCCTCACATGCTTATGTTAGGTACGTGAGTAGGCTGAGTTTTTCCCCATTCATTAAAAGCAATTAGCAGATTGACTAAAGCACTTACTGTGTTGTACCATACAAGAAAATAATTCTGAGTGTAAGATGTTTGTTTGCCACAAACAAAACTGTGTTTGTTTAGGTAAAGGAAGCCAAGTATGTATCATTTTGTTTGGTACTTACCTGTTCCTTCTGCATACTTTGAGTTAGCAACAGTTTTTTATGGGTTGGATAACCATGTAAAAATGTATAGCAGTATAGCTTCCAAGTTTAGATCAATATCAAATGCCACAGTGTAAGGTGGCCCAGTGTGTTTTACAGAACGTGTATTGAATTATTAGTTCATTTGCTATCTTTGGGTCTGTTCCTGCTCCATTTGAAGTCAATGAGAGTTTTGTTTGGAAGTTGCTACTAACAAAAAGTGGCCAGACATCCAGCAGTCTTATAAATGAACCTTTTGTAACTTCTTGATCCCAGGTTGTCTAGCTTTTAGTCACTACATTTTATATGTCGTAAGTCAAGATTTTTTCCTCATGTTGCACAGTGTTTACTGGAGACAATTTTAGAAAGCTAATTCTGCAAATGCTTCCTCAGTCAAAGCAGAATATCAAGATGCTAATTTTCAGATAACTCTAAGCAGCTACTTTGTGGGGAGAGGGCTTGCTCCAACCATTCTCTCAGTGGGGCAAGCGCCTGGACCAGCTTACCCTTTTTACAGACCAATACACAGCAATAATACCTCCCTCTCATAAAAAAATAACTTATTGTCTTCTTTTATCTCCCATCTCCTTTACAACTCTGCTTCAGCCTGTTCTTGGACTAGGTTGTCCTTTATTTCTTTTCTTTTGACTCTTGGCCTCTTTCTACCAGTAATGCTTAAAATCGTATTTGTCTCCTTCTTTCTATCTTTATGGTATTTCTTTCCCATTCTGCCTTCCACCCAGTGTCAACTCATAGTTACCACCTTCCTCTCATTGAGATCCCATCTAAAAATTTGCTCTTCCTGTGGTGATTATAAGCTGTGAGTAAACAATAACACATGTAATAACTATAGCTTGTTCCCTTCTCCGGCTTTCACAGCATGTTCTCTCTTCCTGATGCCTGGTTTTTAGGCTGGAAGCCCTTTGGGTCAGAAATTACTTTTATTTGTTTGAGGTTTTTTTCTTACAGCACTGAACAAACTGTGTGTGCTAAACATTATAAGTAATAAGAAGAGCAAGATTTTCATGGCCATACTACTTTATAAACATTAGCTGATATATAAAATAGTAATATTTTAAAAATACATCTGCCGTGCAATGTGAGTGCTCATTTGCTGGATGTAATGTACCACATCCTCCTTATTTGGTTCAAGTCTCCACTGAGTCTGGAGGCTTTGCCAGTTTATATCAGATGAGGATCTGGCCCCTCACCTCAGATGTACAGTACTCAGTCACTTTTTATAGAAGAATAGTTATTTTTTAAACTTCTGATTTGTTTTGGTCCCATAAATGAAATTTTAATACACCAGTAGGACAGTGAATATGCTTTAATTTCTCTCCCTGTGGACTGGTTGAGCACCCATGCCCAATTGTGTGATGCAAGAGAAGAGCACTTTGGGCTATCCTCATAACACTCAGCCTTGTAGATTTGTGCTTCTCTGGGGACGTTTTCCATCAGAAGTTGAGGCAGAAACCTTAGTAGGTTATTGGAGAAGGATTCAGAAGAGGGCATGAGGTGCATTTCCCATTCAATGTGAGTATTTCGAGGAAAACACCAGGCTTCTTAAAACTAGTGGAAGAGAAATATGCGCCATTAAGAAAAAAAAAAAGAAAATGCTGACTGTGGGAACATCTTTTCGTCTATATATTAGCAATAACATCATACTCAACTCCACACACTCTTATTAGAGAAAGCAACTGTTTAATTGCAAGGTTTTTAACCTCATATAACAAATTAATCCATTTGCATCTTATTTATGACTAGGAAACAACAAAGCGTGGATAAAAAGAGTCCCAGCAATTATTCATAGCGCATGTCCAGAGATACCTTAAAGTCTGGCTGTAACTTTATTAACAATAGGCGTAATAAAGTAAAATCAATAGAAATGAAGAAAAACTGGTATTACATGAAGCTAGAAAACAGAGAGGTTAAATTCTGTGTGAGATGGTGTCTTGTCTAACTGATCAAGTTGTAACTTTGAAGTGCCATCTTCCCAAAATGAGATTTCAAAAAGATTGTATTTTCCCGGAAACCCATGTAAAGTTTCTCTATATATGGGCTGGTTAGCTGTGAGGCTAATTACACTGGAAAACTGCAAGTTCTTTGTTAAAAACTGAAGGAAGGGAAAAGGAAAGCTGTAAGCAACTTACTTGGTTTTGATCAAAACTACCTATTCCCTGCTGGGGACTGGGAATTACCATTTCAGTGTTGGTGCTGGGGGCTGGACATGCTGGCTGTCCGCTCCTTGGGGAGCCTGCTGCTTCCTGCTCTGGCCAAACCCCCTGTCTTTGCATCATTACCAGCAGAGCTACTCACTGGTCTTCTGTCTCTTAAAATCTGTGTTACGACACTGGTTATGCTTGCTGGTGGTGCCTAAGGCCCTGCAAGAGTGAAAATGGACACTTGTAGTTTAATATTTGGATAATAATCTATATAATTTCTGGATAATTTATGGGTAACTACAAATTCATATTTAGGAGAAAGAATGAATGAACTACAGCAACAGTTAAATGAACATGGTAGCAATTATTCATGTTCCGTGCTAAACATTTCCTATGTCTTATGAAAGGTAAAGATGTTTAACTTGTGCTCGTCTCTTACAACTCAGTATCTCAGCTTTCCTAATATTTTAAGCAAACAAAAAGTAGTGTTAATGACTTCAGTTGACTGAGTTTTATCCTCCTAGGAAGATTTTAACCTGCATGCGTGCACCCAGGACCTGGATATAGATGTATTTTGGGAAATATGACAGTAGGAATGCAATTTAAACTTATCCTCAGAGACCGTTTATGTATTTTTTTAAAAATAAATTAGTTCCAATTCAGCAGTGGTGGTCTCAGCAGCCAGGAAACACTTAAAATTATGCAGAAGGGACCAGAAATCTTTGCTAAGAAGCTTTTTGTTGCTATGTTTTGTTTCTCAATAAAGATGATCCACAACTGTAAGTACTTAACATTAAAAACAAGAGGGTTGTATCTGACAAAGCCACACAACTTCTTAATGTAACCCAGTCTTTCCATGTAGTTGTTTTCACATGCTTTGGACCTAAGAAAGAGTCCTTTGTGGCTCAGCCTGGTTTGACTAAATGGCAGCAGTGGACAAATAGAGCATGAAGGTGGTGTCTTCTTACACTGAGTATGTTTTGATTGCTTTGAGCAGTAATCACTTCTTATTGCATGTATCACTTTTGAAATCCATTAGGGAGAAACTGGTGGCCTTCCTAGTCTATGCATTACCATGATAGTGTGAGGGTATTATGATGACCTATGGTGGTATGAAAAATGCAAATACAACAGATGGGTCAGGAGGAAGAAGCATTGGTGTAGCATGCATTGGCAGAGTTCAGATTCAGAAGCCGTTCCAGCAGTGGTCTCTCCTGCCATCCATCTCCCTGTTGTACCCTTGCCTTCTTTTCTTCGTTCACTGTGGAGGCTATGGGAAGATGGTTCTGATGTGTGGGTGTTGGCAGATATCCTAAACTTCCTCTGTGAGGGTTTAGGTTTTGTGTCTACCTTCTAGTGATGCACCAAGAGAAAGTTGCTTCTGTCATTGACTGCTTCTGATTGACCAGGGGGGTTCATCTCTCACTTCGGTCGATTTTAGGAGGAAATGATGTAATTTTCATGGTTTTGTGCTCCTCTGTCTTAGAAGAACAAGTGCAGTAGATGGTTGAACCTCAGTCCAGAAAAAAATGAACACATTTTGACAGAGATACTCTGGAGAAGATAATTATATTGATTTGCATCCCATAGAAGACACTCTTACACATTTTTTGTTTCTGAAGTAGTCAGGGAGGGAACCTGTCATGTCATCAACTGTTTTTAGAGGGCAAATTAACAATAAAAGCTAAGTGTGCATTTCTTCATTTGTGTTTGGCAAGGAGAGTGAAACATTTTCTGCAGGATGATGACCTTGAGTTAGCTAAATGTTGCCAGTTTAAAGAGTAAATTAATGTTACAATGTGCTTTGTTTGTGGTTAGGCCTGAAGACTGTCAGGAATGTCTTAGTACAAAAGGTGATTGTGTGCTCGTCCATTTACTCAGGCTCCCTGCAAGAAAACCACCATGATCCCAACTGATCTGAATTAGTATCACCGTATTGCCTTGTGAGTTTGGGTATACCAGCGTGACTGCAGCTAGCTTTTCTCTGTGCAGATGGGTCTAAAGGGCCACAGACCCTTACATTTCTCCTGAGACAGTCAGACTGTGGCCCTCTCAGATTAAAGGACCTTCTTCTAAGGAGTGACTCCCTTCAAAACCCAGTCATGTTCTATCATAAATGTGGCAAGTGGGTTGGGTTTGATTGTGTTTGTCACTGCCACTGGCTATGATAATCTGTTCCAAACCCATAACATTGGTAACAAAAATGTACACATTTCCAATACATGCAGCTTAATGTATGCCTGGCCATTTAGTTGGATTGATTCTGCAGCATCTGGGCTAAAACAGCATTGAGATAACCCCAACACAGGAAAGCACAGATGAATGCTGTTGTTGCTGGACCTGCACTGGCTTTTGTTAGATCCAAGCAAAGTGTCTCTTTATGACACTCTTAAAGGCTTTGCACTGCACAGGAACTTGCTAGCTTGGGTGCATGAACATGATTGCATACTATGTGGTAGAAATGCAACCCTTTTTTTATTGTTATTCTTAGAAGTGTATAAGCAGCAATATCTTGAACTAATTACAGCTGATGTAAAGCACATTTAAGGAAACCCATTAGCGGAGAATTAGAACTAGAACAGATTAGCTATTCTTTAATGGCCTTGACTGTAGATCTTTCGATGCCTTGGTAGCTTTTCTAACACTCATTGCTCATCTGTCTTGACTAAATGACTGAGAAGCTTCTTTCAAGCCACAGTCTGGTTGTAATGTGGAAAAATCGCTGTTTTCAGCTGAAAAAATGATTATCTGCAAAGGTAAACTCTACTGAGTTCTGTACTGTATTTGTTGTTGAGATTTAAACCATTATTTTACTGCTCAATGTGACTGTATAATAGAAAGAGCAATCTCTAATATGCTTCCTTGGAGCTATTAATTATTTACTTTCTTGAAATACAGATCATAGACAATTCTACATTACTTCCCTTCTTACAGACTTTCTTGTCTCTCTCTTTATTTTTGTATGCTTTGCAAATGCCTGTAAATTAATTTTCACCAAAAGGGGAAATAAGTAATTTAGGCTATTGCAGCTGTTTCATAATTAATTAATTTTCATTTAAAACAATCAAGTAGTGTCTATCTATTGTTCTATGTGCTTTTCTGAGGCATGAAGATTCACAATATCAAAATAAGTTCCAGATGGAAGTGCATACTTTACAATGAGAGAAAAAAAATCTGGTTTTGTCCAAAACCTGAAGAGTCCTGCCCCAATCAAACCAGAAAGTGTTACACTTAAGCACATTTTTCAAGTTTTGAGCCATTACTTTAAAAATTACTTAAAAGTACCAATTCAGAGTGGTTTACAGGGCTTTAACTTATAAACAGAACTATAGAATGAGAGAAGCAGTGATGTAGGACTATTTATTCATTTGTTTCCTCAAATACTCCTGGCATCTGTTAAAATATAACAAGGCTTAGCACATTTTCCCATTTTTGGCACTCTGTTTTCTATGATAAAGAGAAATATTTGCAATGATAAATCATCTCTTTGCTAATAATCAATAAATAACACATTCTCCTGGGGGGGGGTGGGTGGGACAGGAAAAGATAAAATGAAATGAAAAATAGATGGAGCAAAAGGAAAAATGATCACAATGGTGCACTGAGAAAGTCTGTATGTTCCTATACTTATGTTCCTATAATAAATATTAGGGTTTGTGGAAGAACTTTTAACATGGCAGTTTGCAATAAGAATAGAAAGTCTTCTTTGAACAAGAAAGACACTTATGTAAGAGGTTTATGTTATGTAAATGTTACTGTTATTGGTGATAGCCCATTATGAAGGAACACTTTATATTCAGAAAAGCATTTGAAAATAATGGGATAGATGCAGCAGTCTCTAGTCCTGACTTGGACAACTTTCTCTTTGAAGTCAATGGAAGTTTTGCCTGAATAAAGGTGGAAGAAATTAGCCCATTCATTATTATCTGAATTACATCAAGAGCTGACTGCTAAACAATAAAATCATGATTCATAACATAACGGCTTCACTTAATTCTTTTGTAGTCTTAATATATCTCATTATATGGTACTTCTGTTCTTTCCTCTCTGTGCAGTATTCAAATTAATAACAACCACCTTTACATAACTGATGGTTAGACATGTTTTGCTGCCTTAGCAAGATCAAAGGATTTTATATACCGTTTTTGGATAGATACCAAGAATGGAGTGATCAATCTCTTCTGTAACACTGTAAGCACAGTGTAAATACCTCAGGGTACCCAATTAGACACAAGTGGTTTGCCAGATGCTGAGAGCATCACCAGTTGTCAAGAGCTTCCCAAGTATGTGGGACAGTACAGAATTTATTAGGGATTAGTGGTGGTCCAAGTTGTCACTCCACTGATTTGTGCTCATTCAGCTGTGCCCTGCCATATGCAGCCTGAATGATATGTGGAGATAGGGTTCAAGCAACAGATACTTTGCCCCCTCCCCCCCTGCCAGGCACCATCCCAGGAGGCAGGGATGGACACTGGTGCACCAGTTCCTCTCCTGTGCCCAGAGAGGATTGGGGGGTTATAGTAAGTGAAATAGCAAAATTAGAAGGGCATAAGAGAAGGAGACTGAAGAGAACAGCCCAAGAAAATGGACCCCCAAAAGGCTTTAATACAAAGCTGGAGTTAACCCCTCACCAGGAAGCCATCTGCAGCCTTCAGGCTTTAAGAATTCTTTTTATCTAGAGATGTAATTGAAACAAGATGTGTAACAGCTGCAAGATGTCAGGTTTGTCAAAGTAACTAGAAAAATGAGTTCTGTGACACACTCACACACAACAAAGTAACGTATAGCAAAACAAAAAAAAAAAGGGAGTAAATTATCATAGGGGTTTAAAAGAGGAAGGAAAATAGTCAAAAACTGGAATTTTCAGTTAATTCTCAACCATGGATGATTTGAAATTAAACTACAATGAGGGTTTCCCAGAAGAGGAAACATCCAAACTTTACCTCAATAGAAACAATAGTGAAACTTTGCATGTTTCCATTGATGGACTGTGGTCCATAACCACTGATTGACTGGAATGGCTGGTGCTCTGCACTGACTCCAGGAGGGAGTGACAGCTATGTTATTTTACCTTTCCGCACGTTGCTGTTATTCAGGTGCATTACCATTGGACTTTGTATCTGTAAGTTGGGATCCAGATTTGCTGCACTAGGTATTGTTCAGACACAAGACAAAGAGCTAGTCATTGGAGCAAAAGCTTCGGAATCAAAGTGAAAGAAAAGAAAATGATGGATATAGGCAAAACTGGTCAGAAAGAAAAGACAGAGTATTTTAATTATCCAAATAAACAGTGGTCACAGCAAGACACCAGCCTGACAGTGCTGCCAAATGCATGAGTGTGAAAACCCAAAACTTTCTTTTTAAGAACCTCATAAAGAACAATGAAGTGATTTTGTGTGTGTTTATGCACAAAATCATCCCAAGCATGAATAACAGCACAAGGATACCCTGAAGGTGTTCTTGGGAATGTGGGGAGTGAATTGCTCTAATGGGTCAAGAGAAGACTATTTGTAATAACTTTCCATAATGACTTTTCATAATGATGGGGAGAGTCCACAAATGGCTTTTATAGTGAGGGAAGTGAAGACCTGTAAAGAAAAGACGCCCATAGTCAAATGCCTGGGAAATGCTTTTTGCTGCAGCATCTCAGCATAGAGCTGGCTGTCATCTATGAAGTCCAGTTGTGCAAACTGAGGTAACTATTCTATGATCTATGATTCTACATGTAGCAGCAGAAAAATGCCCTTGACCAAAGATCTCAGCAGATGGGTAAGCTAAGTCTCAGTCAGTAACGCATGGTAGTTTAGAGCTACCATAATCCCAACATGTTAAAGTTCTGCAGGTTGCCTGATGTAAGATGGTGTTTCAGTGCCAGGGAGTTATCCATGGGAGCATTGGAGCCTGGGGTCATACAAGATGAGTGCAACTCATCATCATACGGCAATGAGTGCAACTGCGTGATCTCCACAACCAGACACAAAGAAATGCCACCTTCATACACACGATACTGGAACCTGCAGAATTACCTAAAACAACTGCTACAGAATCAGGTTGAAGGTAACAGGTTCAGTGGCAGGAACAGCAGCTAAGCCAGGCATTTGTATGGTAGAGGCACAAAACAGAAAGCCACAGGCTGGGTGAATGAAGCAAGTCCCCTGCTCTGGATAGGGTCAGGAGGGATGGTACCTGAAGAAGTGTCTCAGGGGTGTGGGAGTGCTCCCTGGGGCCAGACGTGGAGATGCAGATAACCTCTCTCTTGCCTGTAAGCCCTTCCACAATGAGCAAGGAGAGAAATTCCTCAGGGTTCAGTGTGCTGAAATGCTGATAACTATTGGGTATTCTTCAAGGCACTCCAGTACCTCATCAGAATATGTGTGGCACCAATGGGAACTAATTAAATATACCTGTTACAGTACTGCTGTGGAGTACTATTCCAGTACTGCTGCTTCTGATCAGAGTGAGTCTTGGAGCCCACACATGGATGCCAGTCAAATATAGCCTAATTCCCACTTTCAGAAATGACTTGGAAACATACCTCTCATTGAAAGACTTAAAGAAAATGGAATTCTGATTTTTTGAACAAATAGGTAACTCAAGTGTTTTCCTTTCCTCAACTCATATTCACATGCAAAACCAGCTAATAAAATTTCAGTGGTGCTTATACTGTAATTTGGTTGGCAGAAGAAAAGTCATCTGTTAAAGCTGAATTCATCGTAACTCATTAGGTGCTAACTTACCTGCTGTGTGTTAGAGAAACAGGCTAGTTCTATTGAAATGCTGCTAGTTCACCCTCATCCGCTCACGGTTCCCTCTGGATGATTGAAAAGTACAAACAAGTTTTCTCACAAGTACATTGTAGGAGCATGCAAACGTAGCTGCATTTACTTTATCCCAGAAGTCTCTCTCTGCCTGCAGACAAGTACAGAATCAAAGTGAATCCAAAAGTTTGAGTACGGTTCCCATATTTCCTCCTAGGAAGTCTTAAGAGAAAAGGTGATTGTGTGCACTCACAGATGTCCCATGTACGTGCAGTAAATCCAACATTATCTGAACATGGTGCTGGCCTTGCTGCATCTGGTAATAAACCATGGCAATAAATCGGGTGATCTGCACACACATAATAAATCTGATGCACCTGAATGCAGACTTACAGGATGGACATGCTATGCACAGACTGGCCATTTTCCAGGTCTTCTGGATGTCAGGCTTCCACCATGACTGGCTTGCCTGGGAGTCCTGGCAAAACTCCTGACTTCCTTTTTTCATATCAGCATTTCCAGGGCATGTGCAAGGAGGTGGGATGTATGGGAGATTAAATCTTAAGCATTATTTTTCAGTGTGCCCATACTCGTTCAAGTCACGATACCACCCTGAAATTATAAACAAACCCACACCTATAAAAGTGCTCTTTCTGACAGCTTAGGCTTTTTTTTTTTTTTGTGAATTATACCTCAAATTCTTACAAGTTCAAATCTATTGTCCAGTTTATTTGCATGAAGGTTTTGTGTATGTCAGGGGACTACTCTTCCAGGCATTAGCATCCTTAGTACCCTCTCAGTTTTCATTAAAACATTTACTTTTGTGAGAGAGCTTTAGTTTAAGAGCTGTGGATGAACGAGGACCTTCCTGCAAGTGACAGATGTCAGAACATCTCAGGCAGGGATTGATTGGAGCCTGATAGTCCCACACTATGATTGCATATTGTCCTCTCTCCTCTGAAGGTGTTCAGAAGTGGTGAACTCCAGGCCACAGTGGAGATACTAAAACGGGCCAAGGGTTGGTCCCTGCCTTGTAGGTCAACTGGCTTGGCACAAAATATCTTCACATGGTGGAAAACAGGGTGGCCACATGCAAATGGCTTATTGGAAATTCTTCCTTGCCACTTGGCTATTGGAAACACTAAGTGTATACACAAGGGTTTGATATTTTTATGGTATTACGGATCAGGAACAAGGCCCATTGAGAAATGGCAGCAGAGAACTGCAAAACTGACTGGTTCAGTGCTTCCTTTACCCCCACCTCTGCATTCATTTGAGAGAGAAAGAACCGCAGCTCTGTAAGACTAGGTGACTGATTCTGTAAAAATGAAAACATCTACCTGTTTACTTTCTCTGGCAAATGAGCCTTCTTTACCATCATGATACAGGCTGCATAGAAATGAAGCTGGGGACTTCACTGGATTGTAAATCACTGTACTTGTGTTTAAATAAGGAGTATATTCAGAGCAAAGATGCTAGCTTGATTTCAATAAACCAGAAAGCGTTTAAGACTCTACTAGACCCTGTTGTGTTATAGTCTTGCATCTCCCTAGGACTTTCTCACATTGGTTTTCTGTGCCAATTCAGGACACTGCTTTTCAGCTAATTAGCAAATCTGAGCAAAGTTGGAGTGAATTCATGTTTTTCTTTGACTGGGCGACATGCTTATCAAGTCAGCTACCTCCAGTCTCATACAGCAGGCTGCCAACAGACTTGTCACAATTTATGAAGAAGGTTTGTGGTGGTGATGGAAAGTATAATGAAAACCACATCCACCAATTAAACACCTACATTTCCTTTTAGAGTCCAAACAATAGACGGCTTTCGCAAAAGAGATTTCTCAAATCAAACCAACTCATAAAAGAAATATAAATTAGTAAGGAAGCTTTGAGTAGATCTTTAATGAGTCTCTGGCACAATGACATAGTGAGGCATGACACATTCGTGAATATGATCTACTTGCAAACATTCATCCTTCAGCAATCAAACAAGAGTAATGCAACCAAATATGGAACATGTTCAGGTCATGTCATTAGTACACGTGATATCACTCTTTCCCTGATAGGTAAAAGAGTACACCTGATGCCTTTCTTAGTGTGTGATACATGCTTTTAACACCAGAAAATTATAATCGGTCATATTTTTACTCAAATGAACAGGAACTGACCTCTTAATAATGGCAAGACAGAAGAGGATCTTTGAAAATAACTGTGGACTTGTTAAGCAGGAATCAGAGGGTGAGGTAGAGCCTGAATGTGATACATTCAGTGGTATTGCAGCTAGAAGGGTAGCAACAGGAGCTTGGGGAGCTGTTTTCTCTGAAAAAAATCACTGGTATCAAAACATTACATTCCAAGGACATAGAAGAACAGAACAGACACTTCCAGGGAAAGGGTGTCAAAATTAATTTTACGTAATTTTACTGACAACATTCAATTACCACACCGTTGATATGGGCCAGATGCATTGGAAGACATTACAAAAATACACTGGTTGATGATAAAAACAAATTATATTATTATTATTATTAACACTGGAGTTGTATTTACCTCAAGTAACACTCTGTGATATTTGGCACCAGTTGCACAGAGCATCGTGTCAGTATGTCTGTAAGCAGTTCAGCTGTGTTCATAGAGAAAAACATCTGAGTTGAACAACAGCAGCTTTGTCCCATGTTTTTTCAGGAGGAAAACCTAACTGTGTTGTGCTCAGCATCATGTGAGTACAGCTATGCTTCTTCTACACCAAAGCCTATAGGACTGCATGTTGCTAAATGTAAAACCACTTTGGTCTCTGTTAGCTTGGGGATCTCTGCCCCACTGTGTTTTGTGCACATGCTTTAAGCTTCCCAGAGGATGTGAAGCAGATGAACCTTTTTTTTTGTGGGCATGGGCACCTGAGAGGCTTAAAAGGAGAGAGGTGGAACCAGACTTATTTGTGAGACTGGGTTTCCTAAGCACAAAAGTCAGTAGATTGCTCATTGTACAATACTTCATATAATGATGCATCTAAACCTGAAGTCTGTAATCTAAGGTGTGTGATTACTGAGAAATTCAGTCAGGTAAGGCAAAAGACATAGTTTTATTGCTTATGGGGAGTACAAACTAAGGGAGCACAGAAGAATCTTAGGTTTCCAGTGAAAAGAAAAAGCAAGCAGTTCTGGAAGGTCGAAGACAAACGAGTAATCCACAAAGGATGCTTGTTAGCAGGCTGGAGACATACCTATGTTGGAAGCTGAATGTGATACTAATGTACTAGCTGCCTATCTAGCTCAGCCACTAAAAATCACTTTCATTATATCTGTCATTTAATATGCCTAACAGTTACCACACCAGCCAGAAATTCCTCTGAGTTATTTGCAGTCTGGATTTTGATTTTGTTCATTGAACCAAGCAGTGCAAGTTTATGCTAGGAGATTAATTTAGCTGGTGGTGTGCCACCAAAGCAGATCCTTACTTCAGTCTTTACAGCTCTTAAGCAAGGTGCAACATAGTGGTTTATATGCACAGTTTAGGCAGGACAGCGAACCCCATGATCCATAAACCCCACACAACTCAACTAGGCACCTGAGATGCTGTTGTTTTAGCACATTTAGACTTATCTCCAGATTTGCTAATGCACATGCCTAGAGGCAATTTGGGGATTATAAGACTTGTTAACCCAGCACATAAGGGTCTGGAGAAATCCAAGATATGCTCTGGCCATGTGCTGTCTGTACTGCTTGCATGTCACGTATTATACAGCTTGGGATGACACCACCCAGGGAAGTCAGGACTTCCTTTTTCCAGCTGAATGTTTCAGCCACTTTACTCCTGGTCCCATGATCCCTCCATTCCGAGATCCATATTGGGGTCAAGCTCCAGTAAGAGTGGTAATGGGCTTGTTGTCCAGAAGAGCCTTTGGGCTGATAAGTAGTGCGTGTTCCTTGAGACTGAATCTATGGATGTGAACCCCATGATGAGGAGATATTTGGATCTGGGCCTTCCATTTTCTTATACTGGTGTTCTAACCACTGGGATGTTAGCAAAACAGTGTGCTTGGCTGTGCCCTGTGGGGTTTTTTTCAGAGAGGTGTGCCCCTGTTGTCTGACCTAAATGCCCAAGAGGGCACATGAGTGGAACTCAGGATCTGAGTCCTGCTTCCATGATGGAGAAAAACCATAGCAGAAAGTGTAAGTTCTCTTCGACATTTTCCTTTGGCAGGCATAGGGTTTGGCTCCCGGCATAGGGTTTGGCTCCCAGCATAGCCTCTGGGTTTTGAGAAGCTGGCTGTTGGGTGCAGGCTTCTCCCCATCCTCAGTGTGGGGAGCTTTGGCACCCAATGCAGAACTGCAAGATCCATTTCGGGATCTGGGGGCCTAACTCTGCACCCAGTTATGCAGCTCTTCCCTGTACACAAGTCTTTTAGAAGAAGGTTTAGGTCTTAATGTAATTACATTTATTAAGTTTAATGTTATCCCACCAGATTAACTGAAGCCAGCTGCCTCTCTCTAGTGAGGACTAGTAAATGTTATATCAGAGGACACAGGAACATTTGTCCTATCTTTCAGTTTTTCAGAGAAAGCGCTTTTGCCTGGAAAATATACCCAGTTTTGTCATTAATGCCAAGATGGTCTAAAAAGACAGAAGATAATTCTCATCTAATCTAATCTACTTAGAACATTTCTGGAGAGCCCATTACTGGTGTCTGGGTGACAAATGAAGGTCTGGATTGCACCTGCCAGGTATGTGCCTGGAGAAAAGGCATGTGCAGCACATAAGGGTAAAGGCATGCATGTCCTCATGCTCTCATGCAGGAACTATCCTCTATTCAGCATTTTCTGGTGAGATGTATAATAATTCCCAGTAGACAGCAGGTCATATTTCTAAAAGAATATCAGTAACTATGGGCTTGCCTATATGTGAGCAAGTAAAATACATGAGGATGTAAACTGAGTAGCCTGCTGTACAGTCTGCAGGGTGCTGGCATTGGTATGTGGAAAATTACACACATATGTGCAGTTATTTAACTGAATTTACTTGTATAGTTTAAAATACAGCTAATGTAATGCCCATACCAAATTCTAGGCATTTCTTGTGAGAATGAGAAGTACTCCTATATGGTAGAGCAGTCAAAATTATCGGCTTCTATCCAAATTTTGCAGATATACTTTATCTGTAATTGGCAACTTCTGTCATACTCCTCAACCTGATGCAGACATGAGCATGATGCACAGATTTTGGCTTTTGCAGTAGCAGATGATTTCCTTCCACAAAGAAGATAGGGACAAATAGGCGTCCTGTTCTGTTCCTGTCAGCAAGAACATCTCTATCTGTTCCTGTTGCAGTCACTTGTTCCTCAGGGCCACTCACACCCACAACACTGAGCAAACAGCATGAGATTTCACACCTAAGGCTTCATCTGTTCGTCTGCAACCACCTCTGGGCTATCACAGCAAAGTCTCTGGTCCAGCTTTCTGCTCCCTCTCTCTGCCTTTTACATAAGCTTCATCAACCACGAAGGGGTAGGACCAAGTCTAGGAGTAGGTTGTGCTGATCAGGTATGGCCATAGGGGAAAAGGAGGATGCGGTGTACAGGATTTCCCATGTGTGACAGAGAGTGGGAATGTGAAAGTGGGAATTGAGGTTGCTTAAGGCCAGGCCACCACATAACTGGCTCCAAGAGGCTGGCAACCTGCCCTCCTTCAGGGAGATGCTGACAGCTCTTCACAGCAAGAGAGCTCAGCTCTGTTTCTGCTGTCCCTGACCATGCAGGAATGGCATGGTTACAGAAAGGGATTTATTCAGGGGAAGGAGAAAATAAAAAGGCTCCCCACACCCTTCAGGATGCTGGTAAGCATCACTCATCTGACAACCAGAGAAAATGGGGGAGTTAAGGGGGATTCAAATTTTACACCTCATCTCTATTCTCCTCATGCTCAAGACAGGGAGGAAAGGATGGTTGCCCATAGAAGGTTAGTTGCCCCTCATGTCCCTCAGCTATTTACCCTGGCAAAAATGAGAATTTCATGAGGGTGACTGGAGCTCAGTAGGAATCTTGCCCATTGCTACTCTGCTGCAATGTGCCCCTCACCTCCCACCCCCAATAGTCAGTATTTTCTCATCAGTGAGAAGCAGGTAGGGAGCTGGGCAACAGCAGAGCTTAGTGCTGTCAGAGGGCTTCTTACTGCAGCAATCCGTTTTTTGCTGGTTATGGCTGGTCTTTCTGAGGACAAAGCAAAATAGAGAATCTGGCTGTTAGCATGTATCCCCCCTAGACCCCTGCCTGCATTCACGGACGCCGGTTATTTCTGGAACTGGGTACAGTGCAACATGTATACATTAGCAAAATCAAGTCCTTATGCTGTTCAGGAAAATTTGGCTCTGAACAGTATAGCTAAAAAAGCTATCTGTCTGAGCTACTTAGAATACTGCACAGTTTTTGCCAGCTGAATAAAACCAATAGCATTTCTATGAACAGAAAGCTTTTGACAACAGTCTGAATTATGAGTGACAAGAACCATTCTCTTCATTTTTAACTTCTAACCCATGATGTATAACGTAACCCTCATTTGAGGATAAGAGGTTAGTATCTTATTGACTTGGTTTTAAATTGCATTTCATTGTATTAAAGAGTATCTGTCTTTTTTTTTTTTCCTGTAATGTATGAAAAATTTGACTTTCACGTAGCTGTAAGGCTAGACTTTTGAAAACACTCACCTACAAAGCTAAGATGGTATTTAATGAAAACATCCCAGAAAATTATGATTTTAAAATTACCTTATTGGTAGTTTGATTTTAATGTAGTTTTGCTGATAGCTACCTTTGTACTTAAGGATTGTAAATTAATTAGACATACTGCTTCATCTACTCAGGAGGCAGGAGAAGAGCTGAGCTAATAGCTGTGGGAGTGCTGCACCAATTTGAGACTGAGGCTAAAATGACATGATAGAGGGAGAGGTTAGTCCTCTCCCAAGGTTGTCACTCCTGGTCACATTTTGATGTGAATTTATTGGACTGAAAGAGGTTAAAGAGGTAATTCTGCACAAGAACAGAGAAATTTCTAACATAAAATGGAAGTCATCAATAGTCCTGGTGTCCATAGGGACTTGTCAGATTCCATAATATTAACCGTATAATTAACAGGATATATAAAGTGATGTGCTTTCAAATAATTTATATTTCAGATGCCTTTCAATCTGCTAATAATACCTCTTTTTTCCCCTCCAGTCTCCTGGAATCGCTGCATTCCTTTTTTTTTTTTACCTTGTCTGTATAAAAACCCTTCACATCTATCAGATAGTTCTAACTAGTGCTCGTTCCCAAGGGTGACTTAATGGACAAAATATGGATAAATCCACATGACAAATCCACTTTACAATATGGCACAGCTGGCATTCTCTCCTTAAGTTCAGCTCACAAATAAACTTGTATGGAAACTGCATCGATGCAGAGTGCAGGTCGGTGCATATTGTTTCATTGTGTCCTGGAAATGACCTCTCATACACGTGGTGGTGATGAACTGGCTTTTGCATTTCCCTTTCAGACGAGTTGAGGTGTGAGGGGTCATTTGCAGAGTACTCTGCAGAAGAATGTGCATTTGTTATTGGCATTTGTGTTGCTCTTCAAATCTCATTTTTCCATCTTCAATGACTGGGCTTTGAATACTTTGAATACTTTGGATAGGGTCTAGCTGACAATTGTTAGAAATCAGTTGTTTTATTATTTTTTAATGATTACGTTACTTATTGTTATTGTTGTTATTATTATTACTATTATTACTGTATCAGTCATCTAAGTAGGAGAAAAAGGGTTCCCTGAACAGTGGAGTTGCCAAAAGTGGACCAGAGTTTCGTGTCTTGTAACCCAGCAGCCCCACTGCATAAACTCTTTGCCAAGTGATTGCATCTCCCTCATGCTGTTCTTCACTGATCTGGGGAGAAAACACCAGCAGCTGGGGTGGTTTCAGACTGATACCTGAACTTATTGGTGCTCACATGCTGATGGACAGCTGGCTGCCATCCGCTGGTATGGATAAAGGACCAAGTTATTAGCACTATGTAAACAGCTGTTGATTTTCAGTGGGACTTTTTTGAAACCTCTGTCAGATTTGATTGAAATATATTAGCAGGTTCAAAGTAACAGCCAGGGAAGGAGGAGCAGATGATGGGGAGGGCAGCACGGTTTGACACTTCACTTCCCAAGAAAGCCGCACTGACCATGCAATACATACCAACCTGTACAACAGACCTGGGTTGGAAAGAAATAAAAAATCCCCAAAAAATGAAACAAAAGAAAAGAAAAAAAACTTCTTTCTTTCAAAACTGTATTTACTCGGTAGATGGAAAAAAAAGTGCAGGTTGAGTAACTGATGTGGAACCCAAAATACATACTTGCAGGAAATTTCCTCCTGGAGTAAATGAGGTCTTCCAGAGAAGGCAGTGGGGGAGGTAGCTGCAGTCAGTGAAGGGTAGTTGCTGTGCCTGCAGTGGATCCAGTGCAGCATCTTGCACCAGAAGAATCCTGACCCATGGTATTTACAGCTACAATGATGTAAAACTACAAAAAGTTAAAGGGGAAAGGAGGGTGAGGCTGGGATGTCAGTCTGAGACAGGACCATTTTCCCAATGCATATTCAGCAGCAGGATGAGGGCCAAACCAAAATCTATACCCGCAAACCCCCCACATGTCTGAATGTAACATACTGGATTTAAAAGCTGACTCATCTGCTGGGTAATCTAATGATTACATTTCTCTGTGTTTGAAGAGGAAAATGCCTGGTTAGTTACGGCATGCTGGCCTAAACATAGACCTCTGTAGCAGCATGTATCTGCTTAGTGGTATCTGGAGGGTTTCAAGCTTGTTTGCCCTGTTATATATAAGTAGCATATGGAAAAAAATACCATTTCCATGCTCACTTACCATAGTAAGAACATTTTTCTCATATATCCTTAATACTTGCAAGTGATAAACTTACTCTAATGGTATTTTAGGCATATTCTAGTAAGTTGAGTGTACTTCTATCAAACATCAAAAAGCAATATTTTATAGTAACATTTACAGCTTACCAGAAATTGAAGCATTTTCTCCTCCCATGCCCTGGCCATGCTATTGTGAAAATTCACTTATACAACCACTTATAACAATTGCAAAATAAAACATTTCCAGTCACTCTGCAAGTTCATTTTACAATAATTTAAAACTGCCTGTTAAAACCAATAACTTTGGTGCTAGAAACCAGTACAGCAGTTATAAAGTCCTGGCATATAACTTCTCATGGAAAGCAGTGGTTTTATCACAGCCATGAACACGCAAGTGACCTGAGGCATAAAATTAGTGCTCAAAAAAAAAAAGATCTATCTCCAGAAAATGCTCAGATATCTACTTATAACAATTACAACAATGATGATTTCACATGTTAGGCAGACAGTTTTAATCTGTAGAAGGTTAAGTATTTGACAGTTACTTGTTCTTACATACAGATTAGCTGCTTGAAGGTTTAACCTTTAGATGTACTTAAGCAACTACTCTTTAAAATTTATTGTGTAAAACCACCCAAATAAAAATGGTCTCATCACTTGTAACTAAAGAATACAGAAGGTCCAGGATATATTTCCCTCCCTTCTGGCTTTGCTTCTTCCTTTGTGCCTGAAAATATTTACAAGCAGGCTGCTTTAATTTTGACAGACACCGCTCCATAATTAGAGGATGAAAGGAGGATTCTGTGATTAAATGTGTGGAATCAGTTATTTTGACTCAATAAAGGAGTCTGCTGAAGAACATGATTATTCCTGCACATTGAAGTGCCCTGAAAAGCTGGGGAGGGGGAGAAGGAAAGAGGGAATGAATCTTCAAGTGGCCTTTGCACTTCCCCGGGAGTAGGGGCAGGGGAATTATATATGAAGTAGCAGAAAGATCTCCAGATTTCTGTAGGGTTTTTATTAATATTTCCTAAGTATCATAAAACATGGGATATTTTAAACCTCTTGCATGGAAATGAATTAAATTTAAAACTATCATGTGAAACTCTGAATTATTATTTTTTTCTTTTCAGGCTGGCATTTACACAGCTACAGGGTCTCAGTGGGAAGGGCTTTCTCACTCTCAGAAACACAGCTGCCCACATCTTAGTTTTAACTTGAATAGGTGTATCAGACTATCTCAGTCTTCCTTTCATGCTTCTCACAGTCATGAATTTCTTGTTCTCCTGAAATGGCCAGAAACTGGATCCCCAAATGGGATCCAAATGGCCTTGGTGGCATTGCGGGGACAGATTTTATGGAAAAGATCCACCTTCCTGAACAAGGTTTGCAACGTGTTAGGCACAAATATTTAATTGTTTCATGTATCAGGCACATAAATGCTCTATATCTATGATTTGGGGGGATGTGGAAGGAGGAGACAAACCCTTCTTGTGGACAGTGCATAGCTTTCCCTTTTTTTCGTGCATGGCGTGGCATAACTGAGAGCAGGTTAGCTCAGTGGTGGGTGTACGCAAAGGTCACACCATGGAGAGAACACTTGTGGTATATGTTGGGTAAGTGTTCCATACAGGAGGTAGTCAAGGTGGGCATACAGCTCATAGAGTGGAAGCAAGCCCCAGCACACACACTGCACAGCACCTGTGTTGTGCTCCAGACCTGCTCCTCCACTATCCTGCAACCTACACACTCTTGTAGACCTCATTTTGGCTATCAGTGCTTGTTGAAACTGGCCCTCGCCTGTGCAAAACCATCCGTAAGGATACACGCTGGAGGAACTGGTGGAAGAGGAGTTTTTTTAATTCTTACAGTGGCTTTACCCATTGTGTTTTTATGCCCCACTTACCTTGCAGCATTGTAAATGGGATTGCAGTAGGTCCGTCAACCCCATAATACTGTAGACCATTTCAAACCCATTAAAGTCTAATGGATATCTTGTGACTGCAGGTGTGCTGTGTGCCAATTAGAATATTTAAACTGGGCAATAAAAAGGAGTTAATAAAATCACCTTAGAACTTGAAAATATGATGCAAGGTAATGCACTGTTTTTTCTTCAGGTGTTTGAACAATAAGATAGTTTTTAAACAAAATTGACCTGTTGTCTTTTAAAGGCCAAGGAACATGCAGAATTATGTCTTCCTTCTCTATTTTCTCAAAATATTTTGCTGTACTTTTAGCAACCTAGAGAGTCTTTTCCCCCTCTCATTATAATGAACTCTTTCAAAACTGATAGCTAGTGGAGTTCTGTGCTTAACCATGGGTTTCATTCCATATATAGAGCAAGAAATTCACTGAAGGTACAGAATGCCAGTGGCATGAATATTTAATAGTTGCACTTTTAAATTTTTTTCATCCTTCTTTTTCTCTCTGGGACTGCCAAACACATCTGTCTGGTCTCTAAACCTGTATACAGGTATCTAAAAATAAAAAAACCCTTAGTTGCAGTTTCAGAATTTTAAGATGAAAGTGAGGAATGTTCACCTTATTTGTTAACTGAAAAGTAAATAGAACAATTAGATTCTTTGGGGTTTCTGGTGGCGTGCAGTATATTGTATTTCAGTTCAATGTTGGAGATGCAATTAGCAGGGAGCTACATGCCAGACACAAACTGGCATAAATAGGTAGAGCTCTACTGACTTCCAAGGAATTAGACCAGCTGGTTGATGGTAGCTATAGTTGTGTCCTACATCTTCACCAGAAATCATGAAATTCATACATTAGTTATAATTGTCATGTGTGGAAGCTATTATTTAAGTTAATTGAATTAATGAAAATAAATATTTATGTTCTAGCAAAACAGTTTATGTTCTAATAAGATAACAGACACATTTTACACATCCTTTTCTTTGCTGGGTTTTCTTCTCTACAGATAATGATCTTTCAATCTCTGTTCCATAAATATGCATGTCATGTTCAGGTTTCCATTTAATGCATGCATGAGTAAGTAGCGCTGAATTTGATTAACTTCATTAACGATAAATAATGAAGAATACTATTTTAACTATTTTAGAACAAACACTTACTCACCTGGCTAGTGTTACTTGCTTGCGTAACCTTCTTCGTCCTAATGGGATTGCACACAGGGGTAAAGTTACTCAGATACGTATGTGTAGATTCAGTCTTTTATTATGTAGCAACCTTTAGAGCTTTTACTATCTGGCAAGCAATCATTTATATCCTTTTTAAAAAATATTTATGGCTTCTTTGACTAATTGCTTCTTACATGACTTAGAGCCTTTTGCATTGGTATCATTTGTTAAAACACATCCAGAAGCAGGCAGAGCAGAATAATTTTTCAACTTTTTAGTGTCATTTTTATAGACAAATAACACTTGTAAATGATGGATAATAGCCAGCAGAATGCTGTGTTGTATAAAATGAGCATGAATTATATTTGCTGGGAGACAGAAGGTTAACTTGTCTATGAACTAATTGAGGAGCCTCATGGTAAATGCAAAGTGATGCATGCACATTATAAACAAAACCTGAACTAGCTAAAAGGGGGATTTAGGTTAATTCAGTATTTCATTTCTTTTTTTGCATGCTGCCTGGTGTTCTCTCAAAAATAAACCCCCAAAGCCCTAACAAATCCTAATGAGCCTGTAGAAATTCCAGAAGGAGAGACAGAGCAGGTGTGTTTAATAAGATGAGATGTTGACCTGTCACAGTCTTGGGGGTGGATCTTGTGGTCCTTCGAGTCCAGTGCAGGCTTGGTCACTTCCATTTGCAGTTTCGACCTGAACATTTGTTTCTTGTCTCATAAAATACTGCTTACTTGGCCAGTATTTGAGAAAGTCATTACATTTTTTTGTGTTCTGCAGTTTATAGTTTATACTTACGCTGTATTTTATAGTAGAAATCAAAATAACTGCCTTTCCTTTACCCAAGTAATATATGCAGTTGCATATTACAAACGTGTGCAACTGAATAACTTTTTTATAGGAGAGTGCTTGACAGATGCCAGTTAACGTCAAGGGATACAAATGCTCTGTGCCAAGCGATGGCAGGATATACAAATCAATCTGGTTACAAATTTTTTCTGCATAAACAGTGCAAGACTGTGACCTAAGAGGACCCTGTGCTGCAAGTGTTTAACGTGATGCACAGGAGGAGTTCTAGTCATTTAAATGGAATTATTCAAATATTTTAAATGTGTGTTCTTATGCATTCAAAAAATGGGGCCACATGAAATTAAATCAGTTTGGGCTTGCCAGGTTCAATAGAGATATCTACTCTGTAGATACTTTTTCACTCACCCTAAAAATCCAAATACTATGGTCTCTTTCTTTCTTATTAAAGAGGCTAAATCCAATTTGTCAGGGCTACCTCATGCTTTACAGGATGTTGCTGCAGAGCAGAGGTAATAAACCTTTGGTCTGTCCACTGGTAAGAGATTCTTCAGCTCCCTTTTTTAGCAACTTGTTACTTGCAGGCTGTTTACCTACCTTATTGCATTGACTTCTTCAGGTAAGAGAATAGAGAAAGCTACAGATCATCTAAACTGTTCTGATGGTCTGCAGCTGGCTTCTGTCTCAAGGGTGGTCAGCATCTCCTCCATGATGTGATCAAGCATGCTGCCAGTGTAGCCAAAACAAAGGCGTCATTCTTGTGTGACAGATGCTATAACGGGCTGAGCTTTCTTGGACTGTGGCACGTGTAGGACCCACAATGCAGCAGGTCGGGTGATGGGGATGAGCCATGTACCTGCTGTACTTGGTGGGTGACAAACTGCATAGAGTCCTCCTGCGCCCACCCTGGCTGCAGGGGCTGGCACCACTTCTATAAACTCAGTCATCACAAGTCCTTCCTTGGGGACTCTATGTGCCCTCTGAAGCTCAGCTCAAACAAGGAGTTTGGGATGACCTCGGGTGTTTAATTCATGTTCCCAGAGAATTTTCCAGTACTTTGGTAGGGCTAGCTCGCCCTTGTGGGTCATTGTAAATACTCGACATTGTATTTACACATCCTGTCTTTAATTTTTGCAATGGTTTCAATTTAACTTTTAAATAAATATTTAGGGTGGGGATAGAAATTAAACAGTTGAGTTCTTGCCAGGATCCATTTTTTTGTCCTTTTTCAAAGGCACTCACGAGGCTCAGATGCAAAACTCTGGATAATATCCTTCCAGTTATGGCATCTGGCTTCTTGGCAGCCTCTTTGAGAAGTTGGCAGGCTTGGTGTTGCCTTTAAATCCAAAACTAGATCTCTGCTAATTTTTTTAAGGTGCTTTCTCCTTCTGCTTGTAATTTTTGCTTGCTTTACCTTTTATTTGCAGGAATTCATGCATTATTGATCATTTGAGTCCACGGTGCTTGCCCAGTTTACCATGCTAAGCCAGAATCCTGTGGTAGATAGATTTGTTAATGGTTTTAAGATGGGCACATATACCTATTTTAATGTGGCCTCCAATTGTGTGCAAGAATGTTTTGCCTCTTTTTTCTGTGTGAGTCAGGAATAAAGTCCACTGGACTAAGGTGTTCTGAATGCTACGTTTCAGTAGCTTCTTTATCACTACAGTAGCACCCAGATCTGCGTTTTTGAAGTGTTAGCTCTTCAGAAGATAATGTAATAGTTTTACTAAAAAAATTGTTTGGGTAGGGAATATTTGAATGCATCCATTTTTCAAAGATTCCCCCTACTCCCTTTTTTTTCTTTTTCATTGCCATTTCTTTCGGCTTTCATGATCCCTGTGGGGAGGTGAATGCAGCATGCAGAGTTTCACCCTAGTCTCAGAGAGAGAAGGGCTTTAGGTCTGTGATACATCCTTTTCCGCCCAGGGAGAAATATTCCCATGCTGAGGTCAGTACTAATTGAAGCCTTTTGCACAACAGCAGCAGGAGCAAGCACCAGGCAGGCTTCCTGGGCAGCAGCCCTGCCTTTCAGAGACTGTCAGATCACAGGCACAGCTTAATGGAGTTGTCGCTTATCCATCAGCCCTGAATTGAGGATGAGTGCATTTCCCTTTCACTCTCGGTGCCTGGGACACTGGGTTAAAATATTACTACTTTCTACTAGGAGTAATAAAGAACATATGACTGTGTAATATTTTATCTGGCTGTTTGCAGTGGTGGGTTTCTGCTGGATGCAATACCTTTGGGTTATCCCTTTCTTCTTTTGGAAAAGGCAGTCACATCTCAATCTTCATTGTTTAGGGGCAAGAGGAGGAAGAGAAGAAGAGTGTAAATGCAGTGGAATATATCCATCTGTTTCCCAGCTGTACCAGCAAAGCAGACTGCCTGGCTGGCTGGGCAGAGCTGGGGCTGATGCACTGCTCCCCATTAACTGAGCCTGAGTAAAATTACCTGGTGGATGTGGGCTAAAAGCAATCAAAAAACTCTGATCTGGGCCAGCATTGCAAGCATCGAAGACAATACCAGGCTTTTCTATGGGTTTTTTTGTGTCAAAATATGTTGTGATGGAGCAAAAATAATTAGATCAGGATGCATATTTGGTTGGAAAAGCAGTATCATTGCTCTTAGTCAATTGTTGCACATAAGCAACCCCCTTTCAGAGAATCCATAACTAAGTCAGTCTCACCAGTTTCTTATCTGGAAAAAAAAAACCCCAACATTTATAGTAATCAAAGTTTTCAGAAAGCAGAGATAATCAAAGCCAAGACACTTGAGGAAAGGCCAGAAGTTGCTTGTGTATGGGCTTGATTATGTTACAAAACACTAATTTCTCCATTTTAATTATTGACTTTATAATAAAGGCACTGCTCAGAAATTTTGACTAATTGCATTCATTTTCAATTCCCATTTCTTTTAATTAGTTATGACTCAGACTTGATTTGTTATCCTACACTTCATTATTAAAGATAGTTAGCTATTAGAAATTGTCAGTGCATTTCATATAACCTCCCTTTCCCTGCACCCCGCATGTAAATAGAAGAGAAGGTGCTATTAGTGAAAGGTCAGAGATGGGGTCCATTAAGTCAGCCTCTGTTATCAGCACCCACACAGGGTGGATAAAGGCAATGCCAGAACAGGGGAGGCAGTAAATACGTGAAGTCAGTCTGTATACCTTAAAGAGTGTTAAACCCGTACATGAACATGCTTGGTGCATCCTCAAAGTGATCTTACATCAGTACAGTTGATCCCTTTCCCTCTTGGAGGAAGGATAAGCTGCCATAATATATGTTCATCTGACTGGGAACTGACTTCATTCCCTCAGTTGATTTGCCTTTGACTTTCCTGAGAACCCCTGTGAAGACAAGTCTTCAATTGCAGCAGTATTTCTCTCCTCTTAACCCACAAAATAATTGCTTCAGCTGAGATATGTCGCTGTTAGCTTTTTTAAAATGCTGACTTTTTAATAGCAGCTTTTCCTGAATTACATCACTCTTTCTGTTTATACACTGGTTTCTTTTCTGCGTTGCAGTGGATTAG
This sequence comes from Nestor notabilis, assembly GCF_000696875.1. Lineage (NCBI taxonomy): Eukaryota > Metazoa > Chordata > Aves > Psittaciformes > Psittacidae > Nestor > Nestor notabilis. The sequence continues at coordinate 28,275 of NW_009913257.1, forward strand.
GAGAAGATAGGTCTGTGATCTTCGGCCACACAAGATGCTGGCTTAATTCTTATTAGAAGTTTAGGTTTTCATCATTCTTGTTACACTCCATGTGCTAAAGAGAAATTTAACTAGGAATGAATTTCCTTCATGGTGGAAGGTATAAAATGCGGCTCAAGCAGTAAGAAGTGTGGTGATATAAATTCATGTATTTGGTCACAATAGGTAGCATTGCTAATACACAGAGCTGTTGCACATGATTCCACAGACAACATTTGCCCCTGTTTGGGAAGCTATAGCCCTGTTGTAGCCACTTTAACAGCATCAGCTGCACTCTTGGTGTGTCACTCAACTGTTACGCCCATGCAATGACAGTGAGGTAGTGTAAGTACATTAACCTTGATGGCTGAATGATGCAGAGTGCCTTGCAGTTTAGAACTCATTGGGGTTTCCCCCTGGCTTGTACAGTTTTGTCTTCAGATTTATTTTTCAGAGTACTGAATTTTGTTATAAATACTGAAATTATGTTATTCAAAAGCAACAGCATGTTGTACTACCTGCCAATGTAATTTCCATAGATTAGGAGCAGCAACTATCAATTAGAAATGTAACTCTTTTGGGTTTTTGTGTTTGTTTTTTTTAATTCTCACTTCAGGTTGTGAACATAATACTAGGCATGAGCTTCAGGGAAGTAATTTGTAAAGATTTTTTTGTGGCTCTTGTTCTTTTTAATCTGTGAGAATGGATAGATAATACAACTTTCACTGGAAAAACTACTCAAAGAGCCGTATTTGTAAAGGATAAAGACATTAACTTTTTGTTCCTAAGAAGTTTAAATTGCACTTGATTTGCAAATTTATAAAGCACTGTGTAATACATAAGACTAGCTCTGGATATCAGTGGATGAGTATCAGAGGTAGATTCACATTGTGTGGATAACTGAATGAGCTGAACGCTTATTTTATTTTGATTCTGATTTTATAAATGCTAAAGACAATTCTCCATGTCACTGGTTTAAAATCTTTGATTAAAACAGTTGGGCTCATTGTTTAAATAAAATGCCATTCTGGTAATCTGCAATTACTGAGTAAGCATTAGCAAAAATGTGAGAAAGCAGTGAGGTCACATAGAAAGTGATACCCAGCCACCATATGTATTTATTAGTGTCACCTATGAAATTTATGAGGCAAAGTAGTGCTGAAAGAATTTGCTGTCTTTCTAAGCAATGCTCATTTGAGGAATTGCCTAAGATAAATGTGTTTGGCTAATTGAATCATGCACTTTCATAGTGCGCTACATATAAAACTAGACTTGGAAACAAATATAATTAAAGTAAACATGCCCTTCTAATTAGTGATTGTTTCTGCTGTTTTAAGCAAATTTCAGTGGCACAAAGTAGCTGTTCCAGTGTAAACCTAATAATGGAGGCTGTAATAACAGGTGTAAATTAACACAATAGAAAACATTTACAATGTAACATTCTAAATTAAAAATGACGTTAACAAGTCTGATTTTTAAAAAGCTGTATAATTAACATTTATTCAACCCCTGACAAATTAGTGCAATACAAATACTAGATGATTTTATTTATAGCTTATAGCATTTTTCATGCTTTATTTTTGTTAAACAGTAAATGGAGCAAATGTAGTTCATTTTCCCAACAACATGTCATATAAAGGCACCAACAAAGAAAAGGCAAAGAAAAAGAAAAAGTGAAGGTATTTAGCCAAAGACATTCTTTTTGTAAGTGATATGCAGGAATACGTAACAATATCACCCCAGTCAGTGTTATGTATGCTTAGAAAAAAACCCTATTGTGAATGGTTTAAGTCTGGAGGAATGCAAGCACAAACAGAATAATATCTATTGTACAATAAAATACTTTGATTCCCCCAAATACATCCTCAAAAAACCCCATAATGTACTACTAAGTGCTTATCATTGATGTTGTCTCTAGGGTAAATATTGCCAACAGTATTTTCTTTTTATTATGGACTTAATAGAATGTGATGAATAGGTAACAAAAAATACTGAAACCAGTAAAAAAAAAAAAAAAAAAAAAAGAAAAAATGTTTAACTTAATTTGTGACAAAAGATATAATTTTCACATTATAGAAAATGGCTCATCAGACCCCAAAATAGAGTATAATATATCTGCACTATAGAGACATATTGTTTTCCTCTTTATTGATTTTTGTCTAAACCTGTAAGAGTAAAAAAAGATTTTCCAGGAAGGGGTCAAAGCGACTTGTAATTTTTTTTTTTAGTTTGCCTATTGAAAGAAAATCATCATTGTTTAATTTTTTTTTTGTATAGGGTCATAGATTGCAACATACACTAGGAGAATTCAAATATCACGACTTTGTATTCCAAAAGTGAATTTGTTAGATTCATAGTTGCAAATCCTGAAAGTGAAAAAATAGTCCATTTAGTGTACAGTCTTCAGTGAAGTTAACTCCAAAGCTCAGCTTTTGAGGCAGTTAGCTTCTTTCCAGCCATTGTTTTCAACCACATAATCCAGATAGCCCCAAAGATCACGCTGATGAGAATCTTGTTGAGTTGGGTCTGTATGGCTGATGCTTAGAGTTTGGCTTTTTATATATATATACAGTTGGGCATAATTAAGTTCTTTTTCCAGTCTTATGCAGAATAAATTAAAATAGAAGCCTTGAAGTGTAGAGTTATGCCACTCACATCACCTGAAGATGTTAGGAGTCTGAGTTTGGTGACTGAGAGCACAGTCATGATGTTTGATAACAAAATGATCTTGCTCACCCCTTGCTTTTCCTGTTGTAAAAGAGGGCTCAGATCTTTTTGTGCACCACAGAGTTTGAGGGATCAAAAATAAATTTCTAATAGCAAATTTAAGCTGCTGTGAGTAGCACCCTTTCTGGAATTTTTAGTGTCAGAGATTGTTTTAAGCTCTGATCACCAATGCAAGATATTTTAGAAAAGCTCTATTTGTTTGTTTTTGGGTTGTTTTTTTTTTGCACGTGTCCCTTTGTATGACCCACATGTCTCTGTAGCCTAGGGCAGCTTCATAGGTAGGAGTCTAGTCTTTATAGCACGTATAAGTCCCTCAAGGTAGCAGAGCGGCTGCATAGGGAGTTCCATAGGTGCCTCACCCAGAAGTAATCAGTATTTGATGTATGTTCCTCTCAGAAAGGTATCTTCATTGTAGGGCAGAACTAATCGTTGGTACATGCTAACAGGCAGGTACTTGTGGAGGAGGGGCATCCCATCCAATAGCGTAAAGAGGCACTGTTGCTCATCTGGAAGAAGGGACGAGTGTTACTTAGTTTGGTGGATGAAAATACCCTATTCTTTTTTATTTTGTGCGCGAAACCTGCCTGAGAAGTAACAAACTTAACAATAGCTGTCTGCTGGTGGGGACAGGATCAGGGGGTGGACTAACCTGATCAGAAATAAAGAATCTATGACAGAGGCTGTGGAGCCAGGCTTTTCCAGCCTTTCCTTTTTAAGTTAGATAGAATTTCTAAAATCATATCTAAATCTGCTCTGCTGCAAATTAAGTCGTGTGACCTAGCAGACAGAGAGCACAATTCATCACTGTCTGTTCAGCAACAAGTTTTTATAGGTGGGAAGATCATTATCACATGTCTTGTAGTCTTCTCTTTTTTAAACCAGACAAACCCAATTTGTCCTTTTTCATACCTCACTCCTTTATCCATCTGTCTTTTCTCTTCTGGGCTACACCACCTCTTTCCTACAGCAGAGATTCCCCAGGCCAATGTGTGCATTTTCTCAATGCCCAGCTGCCAGTCAGTTTGTGATGAAATTTGTTATGAAAGATACAGAGACAAGAGGAAAAGAGTGAAAGGAAGACCTGGAGGATAGGAGATGTTTTGTGTTGGGTTGTGGTTTGTAGCTTGGGTTGCTAAAATGGAACCGAAATGGGACCATGAATCATTCATCTGGTTCTTCTGCTGCAGGATACTTTCTGGATCGTACCAGGTTTGGGGAACCTACTGCCTTATATCTCCTCCCAAAGACTGATGTAGCTTTACATGCCTGTTGCACTTCAGCTGTAAGTTGTGTGGCTTTGAAGCTGCATCATAGAGAGATTGCTCCCCCTTACAAGCTTTCATGACAATGGATATCAAGTAGGCTATGCAATACAGTGGTTCCCACATTGGAAGTGGGAGGCTGTTGACTCTCGAAAGTGCTTTCCTCTTTGGTTTCAGACAATCAGATAACTTTTTAGGGTCATACCCTTTCACAAGCATTTGAGCAGAATAGATTCATTAGGGGAGATGAAGTTATGGAATTTCTGTTTTGTTTCATTTGGCCCTGGGGAGACACACGAAGCAGTACGGTTCTTCTGCGTTGTGTGTATAGAATGAGATATGTCATAAGATGGTAAGCCTAGGCTTTTTAATTGTTAGAGAACAGATTAACTTGAAATTAAAAAGTTTAAATAATATTATCTTCAGCTTGATACCTGTATCTACCCAACTAATCAATTCCTTTTAATTTACTACATTATTCCTTTCATGGTTTCTTTTGTGAGATTTTAATAATGTTTTCTCTTTTATTTTTTTTCCTTATGGTATGTCATTAGTATCAAATTAGGTAGGCTAGGTATAACCACATCAGGAACATCAAAATATTCTTTTGAATTATGTAAAAGCTCAGAAATCTTTGACAAACCTTTGTCACTGAGTTACTCAAATATTAGTTTGGTTCACAGCAAAATAGAACATGGGTATTAAAATATTTCAGACTTTTCCAAGAAACAGTCCCAAATTTAAATCTGAACTATTTTACTGATCTCATTTTCTTTTATTTGTATTAAAAAAACCCAAACAAATGAAGCCAACCCAAACCAAAACCCAACCAAAAAATCACCAATGCAATACCTTTACATAAACCTTTTGCTTTCCATTACCTAGAAGGAAATAATTCTCTTCCATCTCCTTTTTTACTGAGAAGCTTTATCAGTATTGCTGCTTAGCAAATTTTAAGAAAGGCTAAATGTAGTAGCAGTTTTCTGGTTAACACGGCATGCTAGCAGCAAAATATTCTCTTGCTAATAACAGCTTCTGTTTATTTTTTGCACTGGGGTATTCCAGTTACTAAGTGTGAACTGTACTGTGCTTTGTTTGGATTCAAATGAAAATCAAGTTCACCGGCAGTGGTCTAGTTTCATGCTCTCTCCCACCCTCATCCATGTAATTTTTCCCCACAGTAGGCCCATCCAGCAGGGTTGGCAGGGGACAGCAAGCAGCTCTTTCACCTTTCTGTTCAGCGTTATTTCAGGTTTCTGCCAGCAAGTAGCACTGATGGAGTAACGCCACCATTCACTTGTCATACAGCCCACTCCAGGAACACCACCTCTCCAACAAGCAGAGGTGTGCCAGCTTTTGGTGGGAAAAAAATGTGCTGTTAGATCTCCCAGAGTCATCCTGTGTCTTTAAAATGTTAAAAACCTTTCACAAGGTGCAAATGCTACATCTTAAAAAGAATGTGGGTATCTACTGTGGGGATTTTGATTGTCATCACTTTTAAGACTAGAGAGCCTGAGAGTATGTGAGCAGCTAAATCCAAACTGCATGATTAGCGTTCTTCTGAGTGCTGGATTTTTAGCAATGTGAACATGAGTTTCAGCGAACTTCATGGGTAGTGGTAAGGGCAGAACTTGCCCTGTCTTTAAAATCCTATCCATTCCAATCCTGTCCCAGAAAATTAAATTCTGGCCTTTTTTATGGACAACCTCTCAAGAGAAGGATTTTAGTCCTCCTAAGTTGTTCCCGTGAAACCACCTTCAGTGGGCTTCCTTGGAAGACACATATGTTTGATGTTCTTGAATGCTGGAATGAGAGAAGGTCAAACTGAAGCCCAGTCTTTTGAATCATTTAAATAATTTGCAGGAAAAATGACTCAGAGATTTCTAACCTTCCTAGCACAATAAAAGGGGATCTTGGCTATGGAAGATTCAAATAGAAATGTTATAGACATCTCCCAGAACCGTGCTTTTAGAATAATACATACAATTTAGATACCTCCTCATGCTTTTACAACAATATATAAAATTTAGATACCTCTTACCTCTTTCAGAATGAAGCACTGAGTAATTATACACCTTACACTATACAGGTTAATGATATCCTTATTTACTGTGACAGAATATGCATTTATGAACTCAGACTTCGAATAAGATATACAGTAAAAAGCATACATTTCTCTCATAAGCTTTTGTTGTTGCTAAAGCTAAAATTTGCTGAGAAAAAGTAGTCAGGGTGAGGCAGCCATTTAAGAGTGAGGGGATGATATATCCAACTTCATCAGGTTGGACCAGACTTTCCCACTTTGGACTGGAACCAGGCTGATCCCCTCTAACAGACAGCATCTACCTCTCTGGCACAGTCCCTGCACAGGCATCTCTAGAATGGCTTCTGTGTCTATGTCAACCATTACAGCTTCTGGGTAATCTTTTGTGTCATTTCCTTCAGGTTTGGAAATATTTAAAACATTTTTAACCCGCTTTAAAGTGAAGCACTCAAACAGTAAGGTTGTTTCTGTGAGTTAAAATACAGGAGCTTATTTTGCACTTTATTATGTTTAGGAGTTTGTATTCCTGATATGATACATTTGGTTTGGATTTGTAGCATGGCCGTGTCACCACTCTTAAGCAGAAGCAGTGTCAAGAGAGGCACAAACAACAATAAGATATGGTTGGTTCAAATGTTTGGGGTATTTTTCTATAAAGAGAGACAAACTACCTCACTCTCCATTGCATGTCACTTAAGGAAGGGAGCGCATGGGTGCTTCTCTGTGCAGCCCTGATAGTGAGCAGCATGAGTTATGATACAGCCACCTCTGTAGGCAGAATGAATTGAGACTAGCATGAGTGGGAAGTTTATATGAATTACACCAGTCATGGGGTATAAATGTTTTAACTTTTTCATAATTTTAACATGCATGCATTTTTATTCATGTATGAACATAAATTACTCTTTTATGCTGGTATGCATGGTTTTGCTGGTTTTGGCATGGGTATGCTGGTTTCGGTTAACTTCTCTTCCTAATTTTGATTGCATATCCCTTGGGGCTACACATCAAAATATGACAGAGCCACACTGGGCAAGCAAGATGTAATGAATAAGAAATTAAGAGTCATATGGTTTGTGTACAGTGCACTTTTCTTGTGCAGGTTCCAAAGATATTGTTATTTGGTCAAGCACAAACCTCAGGTCTAGTTCTCCATTTTCAGAAGAAAGAACTGGGGAGAAATTTGCATTTTGCTGTAGTTTAAATGTATACAATGTCTTTTAGAGAAGCTAGTTAACTGTATGGAACAATGAAATATGTTTAGCTAGTACTAGTTTCTTGTGAAATTAGAGTGAAATATCCTCTATATAAGCGTTTTTTCACGGTCTGTAGCTTAAAGTTATATATGAGCCACAACTTTCTTAGGTTCTTGAACCCAGACTTCTTACAATGGTCCTTTTTTTCTGTGAAATCAAGCTGTTTATGTAGGTGCTAGGTAGGTAGATAGATTAGATTTAGGTTTTTATATATATGTATATATATATTTCTATTGTTCTACATCATTTGTGCAGAATTAAGTTGAAACCTCATAATTCCCCATAATAACATTATCTTATGCTTACAGAATCTGATACAAACAAACTTTTGCTAAGAACAATCATAATTTCTTTGTATAGTATGCTACATTTCAGCTGTTCATATAAACAAAAGCACAGTTTTTAGTGGATTTATTATTTGGGTGTTTACAGTGGCGGGGGGGGGGGGGTGTTTTTTTTTTTTTTTTATCTGTTGTAGTAGGGTTTAGCTACTTTGGTTGCTCCTTTATCTGTATGTACAGTTACTAACATCATCCAAATTTATTTTTATCATGTAGACATGCTAACACACATCTGTTTAAAACTCAGTTCAACCATACCTGTCTGTAGCGATAGTTTCTCTATAATATATAAAATGCTATAGTGAGGTCTCCATCTATCTATAAAATGTGAAAGAAAGATAAATTAAAACAAGACATCTCAAAACATATGAATTCGATTTCTTCTATTTCTACAGAAAACAAACTCAGTGACTGTTTGCTGAAGATCGCAAGAAGTGATTTTCTGTCAATATGTAAAATCTGATGACTTATGCACTGACTTGTTAATAATTTTTTTCACAGCTGGGCTGTTGTGTGGTTCCATAATGCTGTAAATCATGATTAAACACATAAAAAAGATTGTCGCCCAAGATCCATTTTAAGCCAAGAGAAACATAATACAATATAAAATTTACATCATTTTCTTGATTAACCCTGATGAACCTTCAGTCATTATCCATTATAGTAAGAGTAGATTGGAAATGTTGCTTTGTTAATAAAACATGTATAGACGTTTTCATGAGTCATAGATTTGATGGTTATTAACAGCTGACACATTCATAATGAAATACTGTACTTTGGCATTCCGTGCAAGTACAATACTACGTAAGGCTGCAGGCCTGTGTCGTGTACTTCAGTGCTGTACTTTGGTGCACTTTGGACATCAGATAATTTTGAACATTGATCTAAAATCAAATGCACAGGGTATAAATATAGGCAAGAATTTTCACAACCCTGCATTTAGGTACTGAATCTCAGTGTGTCTCTCACTCACATTTCATAGGGATTCTTAGGGGCACCAAAATCATTTAGCATCTTAAATTAAAACTACTTGTCTTTGTCATCCATGGAAGTCTGTACAGTTTTGCTCCTTTTGCTACTGTGACAGGAATGTTTTCTAATAGAAACTGTTATCTCTGCAGGGGCAAAGTGCTCTTAGGTCTGGCCTTAGTGATTCATTATAATCTTTGCTTTTGCTGCTTTAAGTCAAGTTGCACCAGGGTGAATTGCATGATACCATTTTCCTACCAGTTACAGAGCTTTCAATTTTTGTGTGCTATGTGAAGTATACCTCAGTGTGCTTCTCAGTCCTGCAATTAGCTGTGGGCAGATGGATCACTGTCGAGAGCCCCATGGAAAGAATAGGCTATTTAAGTTGCTAGAGAAAAATAGAAGCAAGGCAGTGTTTAGGGTTTTTTCTTTTTGTGTGTGTGTGTTTTGGTTTTTTTTTTTTTTTCTGAAGAAGACCTTATTTTTCAAGAAAAATATCATAGAGGCGAAACATAATTTTCCACAATTTTCAGGATACTTACTTTAAATTGTTTTACTTCTGAAACTAGCACTGGAAATCTTTATTGACTGAAATCCAGTTTTCAGCAAACACATCAATAAGAAGCTCAACAAACATTTTGAATAAAGTGTAAAACACTTGCTGCAAAATGTCAAATAGATTTTTAAAAGGCCAGATTTTTTTCATTACATTTAAAATGTGCAGAACATCCCTAGGAATCACGCAGTGATAGGATTAAATTCAGTTTATTGCAACATTTGGTCTGTAAACTCTTCAGGATATGCCCCAAGACTATGTGAATTATTTGCCTGTGTGTGCAGTTCCTTTACAGAAATGAGCTGGAAGGATGATCATAAAAAAAATACTATCATTTATTTGACTAATTATGACTGTAAGGAGCCTAAAGAAGAAGTTTCAAGTTAAAAAAAAGCCACACTGGCTTGGCAGATGATAACTGGAACAGTTTCCCATGCAGAAGGATGCCATGGAGAGCAGAAATCATTGTGGAGAAAAACAGACAAGTGGGGCGTTGTGTCTGATATCTCTGGCAGGGAAGCAATGTTAAGAAGAAACTCGGTCAGATATAGGCATCACCAAGTTAGGTAGGGCTTTGTGTAACAGCCCAGGGAATTCAGCAATGTTCGGTTAGGCAGAAAAAAAGATCCCTGCATTGATCTCCTCAGCTGTTGTATTTTTGAATTACAACATAAAAGTAACATTAACAAAATCAAATGAAAGGGCTTCACTATGCTTTGTCTTGTTTGTGCTCTTCAAGTTTGATTTTTTTTTCTTTCCCCCTGGAAAATATGGATAAGGATACAAAAGGAATGATTTCCTCTGTCGCATCTACATTATCTGTTTCTTGACAGCTAAGATCTCCATTTCATTTCTGAAGGTTTTAAATACTGTTTTGGATTGTGGAAAGAAAGAAATACTTATTCCAGGTGTAAGATTATAAATAGTGGTGAATTTTTAACTTGCAAATATACTTTCAAATAATACATTGTTACAGCAGCACAAAATTAACAGTAAGAGTAATGTTGTGTTTCTAGCTTGGCTTATCACCATCATTAGATCTTCTTCCACCTTTGGTATTTTTGCTAGCAATTTTAGGATTATAAAAAGAAAGCTGCAGCACTTAATAGCAAAAAGAAAATACTAAGGCGTTGATTATAGGATTACCCATTAATACTGAATGGTCAATTTTTTGGTATCTACGGATATTGTTGGTATGGACTGGTAGATTTTTATCATATGATGAAGTTATTTTTCCTGAAACAAAAAAATTTTTGAATTATATCTGAATTTCCTCATAAAGAAAAACTTCACTAAGGGAAGAAAATGTGAAAATGTGCATGTTTTATCTGTGATAGGGCTGGAAGAGGTGCTCTTGTACAAGCAGGTGTTGAACTAAATTGGATTTTTTTTAATGTTCCTCTGTTGTGATGTTTACTGCTCTGACTCAACAACCTAGATCCCAGTCTCAATTGCAGCCCCAGGTTTTCTCAGTATTTCAGAACTTACTTAAAATTCAGTCAAGTTGCATGCAAAGCATTTGCATTCTGTGAATGTCAGGTATGAGTGCCTATAAGATAATAACTGCACCCACAGTTACTCTTTCCTTGCTTCCTTCCAGTTGCCCAGCATGAGCCCTCAGACCTGTCTTGAACTCTCAGATGCTGATTTTGCAGATAGGATATGTACGTGTATATATGTGTATGTATATATACACACATATATATATATGTATATATATATATGCATTCGTTTGGTGGATGCAATATATCTGCCCCTGAAAATATAGCTCCCCATTTTGGACTCAGAATTTCCAGACAGATAATTAAAGCAATCTCACACCTTCCAGCCCACAGCTGCCACTGCGCAAGCAACCGGCCCAGCTTAGCTCCCCCGATCATATTCATGTTTGGACGGTAGTGTTTCATGGCTAATACAAATCATAAACAGGCTGTAAAAGCTGAAGCGTCAATGAATCCTAGCTTTAAAATTGCTGGAAGCTAAACTTTTAAAACTGATACTGCAAAGTGAAAAATGAAATTTAACCAGGCACTTTGGTGAAGGAAAAATAATTTATTGGATGTAAGATGAAAAGCTGTGAGAGTAAACATCAATCTCATCTTAGACACATGTCATTGATTGATGTTTGCTCTGTGCTGCTGCCTGGAGGTAAACTCTTTGAAATAGCAAAGTAGGTACTTTATCTGTCTGTGGATAGGAGCACAGTTTGTTAAGTTACTGCTTTTTTGAGACCCTGCTACATCTTTATGTTCAATCAAAGTGAAAACAGTAAATCAGAGTAATTGCTTTACAATGTAAATGGGAAAAAATACTGTAAAAATCCTCAAATTAACTTCTGCTGTTTAAGCCAGATAAAAAGTCTAAAAAAATTGGTTGCAACCTGGGAAGGTATTTTATTGATTATGCCACTTGCTCATCAGAGGCAACCCCTTTGTTATAATCGAACTGGTAGTTCAAATGTCATTAGCGAAAACATTAAATGCTCAAAAATGTAAGGTTGCCATCTCTAAGAGCTCCCCATAACCCATTAGCAATGAGTTCCCAAACAGGCAACATTTATACTTAGCTGGAAATGGAACTCTTACCAAGAAATTGGCCAGCAAAAATCATGGACACAAACAGTGAACTAGAAAACAGGCATTAAATGATAGCACTTCCATGTTAAGCACAGCAATTCAGCAAGCAAAATGACCTGAATTGTTGTAATTAAATTGTCAAAATTAAGACTCTTTTCTAAAAAGTGTTTGGGGCTATTGGTTTTACAAGGTCCCAGGCTGGTTAGACCTTTTGTGTTTTAAATTATTGTAGAGATACAGGAATGATGGCACATTTAAATTCAGAACCCAATTTCCATTCTGAATTCGCTTTCATAATCACTGTCCTGCATCAGGGTTGGACTGTTTTTTTATAGTGTTATATAAGTTTTTCCCTCGAGTTACTCTACTTAGCTACTTTGGCATAAATGTGGTAATTCAGGGGAGAATTAGACTATTAAATATTTAAGAAAATGGCCTCACTTCAGCCTGAAATTTAGTATATCGACTTGTGTGCCAGATTACACTTTGTGGGGAAATGTTGAGAATAATCAGTAAACCATTTAAAATTTATTTTCTTGAAATATTGCCTGTTTTTCACGGTTTTGAAGCGGTTCCAACTTTGTTCATAATTCAGAAATGACCGGTTGCTAAAATTTAATTTCAAAGATATATGTGTCCTCACAGAAAACTTGTTCACGGGTCTAGTTTTAGTCTTGAAACACATGTATCTTTTAGTCACTTATGGTGTGGGTTGTATTTTGAGGGTTTTTTTCTTATTTGGTTGGTTTTTTGGAACATGATCAGCTCTGTACAGTCCCAGGAGATATTCAGGGACTGCACCTGGCAGCTTGGGGACGGTATCATTTCCATGATGTTGGGAGTGGGAGTTGTGGTCTAACTGCTTTGTATGGAGCCTCTTAAACTGATTATGGAAGAAGAAGGGTCAGTCTGGGCACAAATAGGGAGGACGACAAAATCTGGGAAAGCAGCTCAGCCCTTGCAAATGGGATCTAGGTCTTCCCCAGCAAAGCTCTGCCAGGAGCCCATGGGAACTGTGGTTTTGCCAATTTAAGATATCCTGGTGTGTTAGCATGAAGTGTCAGCTCTGCTTTTGTTACTAGTATGTCTAGACTTCAGGTTCTAAATGTTTTGTGGGAACATAGCTGCTGGGGTGAAGGAGATCAGCCTCCTGGGTCAGAAACATTAACTGCAAATAAACAAGCTACTCCTGCTAAATCTGTATCACAATATTGACATGCGTGGGTAGAAGGAAGGTGTGTGTGGGGGGGGTGGTGGTGTTGCAAAGCCTTCACAATTCAGAAAATAATGAACTAAATCTTTGGACTGGAAAATGATATTGGAAGGTCTGGAAAGGCAGAGCCGAGATTGCAGGTTAGTGCAGACTATAACGAGTTCAGTAATTGTCACCAGGTGTGTGTGTATACGCGGTAATGCTTTCTCTGTCGTGCTGGCAGGGCAGCCTGAGTCACTACCCTCTTCCTTTGCCAGAAAATAAATAGATGCGATGCAAGAGGAGCACCAACGATCTTACCCTCAATTTACCTGCCGTGCCTTTTACAGCCTCAAAGATGTTGCAAGAATGGTGATCTCGTAGCAAAACAGCAATACCCTTCCTGAGTCTCCCCTAAGTGATGTGGTAATTCTGTGGTTTCTGAAAAGGTCGAGCAGCATCATTAATGCACACCATACATCTGCAAAGGTGTGTAATTCCTCAGTGAAGCTGCAGAGCTTTAGTTTGGGGAAAAGGACACCCTCCTCTGAATGCCACACTTGGGTGTTCTCTAAAACTGAAGGACAGGAGAATAGGTTGGTACTTTGTCTCCACCCAGTTCGTCATGAAGATTAGACCTTTTTATTTGAGTTGTCCCAAATAGTGATGTCTGTGGGGAGTAAATTGAGTCAGAAACAGTATGCTTTTAAAAAAAAAAAAAAAAGCAAGTAAGAAAAGGAGACTTTTCAACACTTAAAACATTAGGCTTTTTATATGATTGCTTTCAGCCTAGCCCAAGACACCAAAACTCTGGACTTTGTAGGAGATTAAATCCAGTCCCAGGTTTTTCAGGTAAGGTTATTGCTCTGCTCCTATGCTGCCTCCTGAGCCGTCTCCTTCTATTTCTAATTAAGGACTGAAGGAAATGGTTCCTTCTGATGTCAGGAGTGAAGAAAGCTATAAGTATTTCTGTCAGTACTGTGGGGAAGCTGGTGTTGCAGCCACCCTCCCATCAGACACCAGCATGCCTGGACTGTCCTCTTGTTGTGGTTTTAACCCTAACTTCCAGCTAAGCCTTACACAGCTGCTTGCTCACTCCCTTCCCCCAGTGGGCTGGGGGAGAGAATTGGAAGAGTAAAAATGCAAAAACTCGTGAGTTGAGATTAAGATAGATTAACAGGTAAAGCAAAAGCCACGCATGCAAGCAGAGCAAAACAAGGAATTCATTCCCTTCTTCATATTGCAGGCAGGTTCAGCCATCTCCAGGACAGCAAGGTTCTGTCACGTGTAACAGTTACTTGGGAAGACAAACACCATACTTCCAAACGTCCCCCCCTTCCTTCTTCATGCAGCTTTATATGCTGAGGATAATGCCATATGGTATGGGATGTTGCTCTGGTCAGTTGGGGTCAGCTGTCCCAGCTGTGTCCTCTCCCAGCTCCTTGTGCATCCCCAGCCTACTCACTGGTGGGATGGTGTGAGGAGCAGACAAGGCCTTGACTCTGTGTAAGCAGGCTCAGGAATAACAAAAACATCCCTGTGTTATCAACATTGTTTCCAGCACAAATCCAAAACATAGCCTCATACCAGCTACTATGAAGAAAATTAAATCCATGCCAGCCAAATCCAATGCACTTCTTCAGGCTTGTCTCATAGGGAACCAAGCTTAGGTAGCATATAGCCAAAGAGTGTGTACCTATCAAGGTAATCTTCCAATAGGCACTGCAACAGATTGAAATTTATTAAACATATCTACCCTGAGAAGTTTGGCAATCCATTGGTATTCTGATCTGTAAAATGCCTGAAAGTAACATTATTCAAAGTACCCTAGAAGAAGCAGAGAAGGTAGGGCTGCTGTGACTGCGTGGTAGTGATGGCGTGCTGAAAGTGCTGTGAGCCTGTGACACTGGTATTTAGACATAGTATATTGATAGTGTCCTCTCCCAGCTCCTTGTGCATCCCCAGCCTACTCACTGGTGGGATGGTGTGAGGAGCAGACAAGGCCTTGACTCTGTGTAAGCAGGCTCAGGAATAACAAAAACATCCCTGTGTTATCAACATTGTTTCCAGCACAAATCCAAAACATAGCCTCATACCAGCTACTATGAAGAAAATTAAATCCATGCCAGCCAAATCCAATGCACTTCTTCAGGCTTGTCTCATAGGGAACCAAGCTTAGGTAGCATATAGCCAAAGAGTGTGTACCTATCAAGGTAATCTTCCAATAGGCACTGCAACAGATTGAAATTTATTAAAC
The DNA here is from genome assembly GCF_000696875.1 of Nestor notabilis. NCBI lineage: Eukaryota > Metazoa > Chordata > Aves > Psittaciformes > Psittacidae > Nestor > Nestor notabilis. The sequence continues at coordinate 43,473 of NW_009913257.1, forward strand.
ATATCTACCCTGAGAAGTTTGGCAATCCATTGGTATTCTGATCTGTAAAATGCCTGAAAGTAACATTATTCAAAGTACCCTAGAAGAAGCAGAGAAGGTAGGGCTGCTGTGACTGCGTGGTAGTGATGGCGTGCTGAAAGTGCTGTGAGCCTGTGACACTGGTATTTAGACATAGTATATTGATAAAACCAGTATGTCTCTTGGAAAATCTTAGGGGTGAAATAAATCAGAGTGTGGTTTTAAAGCAGTGTGCTAAATTCAATATAGTGTAATTTTTATAATACAACATTTACTCATAATGTAACTTTTGCAAGTGTTTGACTTGTTACTCGTGCTTCAGTTCATGTCCTTTAAGCATGAATTTGAAACAGATGCAGCATCCTAAAAATAAAAATATACCATTGAAAAACTATTTAAATTAATCTTTTTGGAGTCTGACCTGTATGAAACAAGTATAAATGACACTGACTTTTGAGAGATGAATGGTTGCATGTTCTTTGGTTTCTATATCTTGCTAAACTGCTTCAACATTTACATCCATACCAGGAGAACTTATCATCAATAAATTGATGTGTGAACAATCGTATAACATATATGAATACGTCACTCACATGGTCACCCACCCACATAACCCAGTGAAGCAAAAAAAAATCCTTAAGTTTTCATGAACTTGTTCTTGAAGGCTTAGCTATGACAAAGACACACACTGTAAGTGATTAAGAAGGTATATATACTTTTGGGATTGTTTTGATTTACAAATTAAAAAAAAAAAAAAAGAAGAAAGCTATTAAAAAGAATCATTTTCCATTAACTGAAGTGTTTGCAACAAAGACAATTATAGCAGTTGGCAGTATTCTCCTTGAACTAAAATAAATAAATACATTTGGTGACATACGTTCAAGGAAATGTGATTGTTGCAGTGTTCATGCAAATAAGGAGCAGCCTTACAAATGTTAGAGATTTTGCCATCTGGTATTAGCACAGGAATACAACTCTCGACTTGTAGCTCTTTCTAACTTACTGCTTATAGATGGCATATTAGAGATTGTCACACATTTTTTCCATTTGCATAATCATTCTGAATTATTGCAGGTTGTGCATTGCATTACCAACAGTGAACTTCTCATTTGGGAAGGGGGTTCAGAGATCTGATGACTTGTATGTCTTCATCAAATATGTCTCCACCAGATAAAGGGTTTAAAATGTCCTTCCACTTTAGAAGTATCACACCAGTGCATTTTCAAACTTGCATGAGGTCTAGTGAAGAATGCTGCATTTGTTTACTTCCTAGAAACCAGGTAGAGATCATTATATTATAATTAATCTCAGGGGAGCTGCCCGTTTCTCTTTGTCTGCAGGCTAGAGTCCAAATTCAAAGCATCTCAAAGAGTCAAGAGATTCTGGATAAGGAAACATGGCTGAGGATGAAGTTACAGCCTGGTCCCTGCAACTTCCGAAAACCCCAACCAAATAATGGCTATTTAGCATGGCAGAAAGTCTACTTTAGACACAGAGATTGATATTAGGAAGTCTTTTACCCTGACTAAGTTGATGGGAGTATCCTCAGGTAGCATGATGTAGTAACTGAAGACCATTGCACTCATAGTAGTAAATGACAACTGCTCTTCCTCTGGCCTCTGCAGTGTGCGCAGCAGATGATGTCCACTCACTGGAACCCTATGGAGAGGCCTTTCCTATCCCCTTCTTCATGGAGAAAGGCATTTTCCATGCCCAAAACTCCTCCCCTTCAATCGTCTCCTCATTACATCATTTTTCAAAGTGAGGTGGTGGTGTAAATAACATGCATAACATGTGAATAACAAGATGGGATAAACCCCCAAAAAAACTCAACCACCGGTAAGTGGAATAAAGAAACTAGTGGTTGGAAGCTGCCTCCAGCATGCTGTTCTGAAACCCTGAGTTTCACAATAAACCTCCAAGTTTAAGAGCCCTGTTTCGTATTTGGCATCTGCCTTTAGATGCCCTCAGACCCATCAGAAGGATACTCCACAGTCCAGTTCGAGTTAGCAGCACAAACAAATAAACAAGATTTTGTGTTCGTTTGGCTTTAAGGCATTGTTTTTAAGTACTAATAATATCTAACATATCCTATGTATCTTCAGCTCTCTCAAGTCTTGAATTAGAATCAGATAGCTGCTGGCCTTTTGACTGCCTTGCCTGAGGCATACTAGGTAACGTCACATGGGTAGCTGATGCAACATATGTTTTACTATCTGGGAAGCTGGTTAGCAAGAGAACCTTTTTCTTATTAACACATGGTGCACTTACATGACATTAATATATATTTCTACTTTACAGATTTGCAGTGCCAGAAGAAAGACATTAGCTAAGCTAAGCAAAATAGGCAATCAGCATACTCGTCATACTGTCCTGAAATAACATGTAAACCTGATTAGATACATTGGTTTCCTTTGTGAGGAGAATAAAATATAACAGACTGAAATGTACAAACCTGTGTTGTTCTGTGTAAATTCATGGCAAGGATTCTCTGGTTTATGTTGTCATGCATTAAACTAGAATTCTGGGGGTGGGGAAAAAAGAAGGTGTTTTTTTTTATTCTGGATGTCTATATTGGAGCCAAACTAGTTAATTTCTGAAAATTAATACCACTGTGTAAAGCAGTGATTTTATTCTTTCTCCAGCTACACTCTACCAGCCATACATACACTATAATGCCAGTATTCATTTATTCATGCTCTGACATTGTGATAGTGTCAAATCCATCAGAAAGAGGAATTGTTTCAGTAGTAGTTTCACGACTTGGCTGATTAACAGAGATCAGAAGAAGCAGCCTAACTGTGGAAACCACTACAGCATGTAGTTTTAACAGCTCTTTAGGGAGCTAGTTAATGAAAGAATCACTACAGAAACACATCCATGTGAAAAAAGGAGCATTCTCATACAACACTCAGAGGATATGTCATAAGTGGAAATATGTTCATAATTTCTATTTACTCATAGCTGTAATTACCATCTGCCTTAAGAGTACCTTCAGTCTTTGTCAAAGTTGCTTAGATATTTCCTTTGTCACATTTCTGCACAGGCTAGATCCTGCCCTGTGATTTCTTTCTTATTCTTCTGTAAGAATTTAATTATCTATTCTCTGTGTGAAGAAAGCACCAGCATTCCCAGAGACCTGAGCCTCCCCAGCCTGCTTGGACTGGCATTCATCTGATTCATGTTCTTACTTATTTTTGCCATCTGTCTTCAAATCAGAGTTCTTCACTTTTAAATTCATGCTTTTATATATGTAGCCCAATAATTTTTAACTCTTAAAAAGCTATTCCTCTCTTTTGCTGCAGTGTCTATGAGCCAGATAGAAACGTGCTGCGAAGGAAAGAATGGGAAAGGAGAAATCAGGAGGCCCAGCAGGAGGATGGCGCATTTAACACAAGTTACTCCCTCTTCAGTGAACCATACAAGGTAGATGCTTCCCAGCTGGGTGGCTCTTTGTTTATTCATTTATTCCACAGTACAAAACTGCAGCCTGCAGAAGGCATTGTCCAAGTTTCAGCACTGTCCCACAAGTGCTAGCCTGACAAAATTCACAGAGAACATTTATGGTTCATTGAGAACCGGATTGTTTGTGTGTGTGTACAGATATATATAAACTTAGAATGTTCAGCAGCACATGAGAATGAAATAAACTATAAATATCCTAACAATATTTGAAATGGAATTAAAACAAGGAGGTGAAGGTGACGGTGCCCTGTTTTTGCAACACTTTGAAGAAAACAATTGTGTTTAAATTCTGTGTGAAGGTCAGCAATACAGTAAGCATTATGCTCTGGCCAAGGTTAATGCAGTGAAATATCTTGGTGTTTGCCTTTTCTTTTTTTTTTTTTTTCCCTATAAATATTACCAACAAAATTTGTCTGCTAGACATATTTTCCCCTCACCAAAGGTGGAAGTAACTTATGAGTCCCAACTCCCTGTTTTATTGCTCATGGTAACAGCAATGTGATGAGGCACAACTATCTCTCCCCACTCCCTGTTAGAAGGGTCAAACAGGATCTTCTGCTCTTTGCAGAAACCTGCCAACCAAGCCTTTGTGAAAAGGTATCCTATGGGGGCTACTCCCCTCCCCAGCTAATACAGTGCATTTACCTGCATGCGTCAAAGCATCATCATGTATCATGTGCTGTACCCTTCTAGGAATGCCCAAGTTACTGTTAAAACCACCATGTTGTGAAGCCCTTCTCTCCATGCAACATCACTTCTTGATGCTGTGGGAGTTCTAGTGCCTCTTTCCAGGAGTCCTATTTGGGATCTGGCACTTGGCTTCTGCACCAGACTTCCATGCTTCTGAGTTTCTGCCTGTGCTCCAGGGTCATCTTTTAGCTTGCTGTTCTTCCAGGTTGTTTTTTTCTAGTCCCTAATAAAAAAGAAAGATCTACCACTTTCAAACCATTGATGTCCCTTGATGGAAGACAGGTCTGTATGTCACGAAGCTGACCTCCAGCTGCCCGAATTTCAGATTCATTACAAAGGCATTTAGAAACCATGTCAAATGTCTTGAACTCTTCAAGGCTTTACTTGAAAAAGTCTACTGTGAGACTAGTTTAGGGCTAATCAATGGAAAAAAGCTTGAAAAGCTTAAGTCAGTTATATCTTGTCATTTTGTGAGGGCTCTGCTGCAGTGGGGATTTAACAGTTTTCCATTTGGTAGGTCCAATCAAATAGACCTCTCAAAAAAGAGTTTTGCTGGGTCCCCAATACTGTCATGTCTGTGGTACCTCAACTGGTAATACTGAAACTCAAATCACTTATAAAAGTGGTATAGTTGGAATATTTTGTGCACTTTGATTATTACCTGTGTGCCAGTCTACTGCCTGTCATGGCACAGACTTCATGTATCATAGACACACCAACAGTTTCTGAGCAATGGTGTCTGAAGGCACCTCTATGGAACCAGAGTATAATTCCATCATCTTTAATAGGAGTGGATGAAAAATCATTACCATCTCTAGAAGGAAAGTGGATACTGAATGTCATGTCTACACTGGCAATGGACCATTGGGCTGTTTGAACTTACCCAAACATTTGTGAACCTTCAGTGTGGGGGTACAGAGCTGTGACATGGACATTTTTATCTTACCATGGAGAGAGGCTAACTGCAGAAGAGGAAACCTTTCTGCAAAAGCAAAACTGAAACACACTTTTACTGTCTTTAAAGGTCATGTTCAGGTTTTGGGTTTTTCCAGAAGGGAATGAAGTTACAGCAGACATTCACTGCAAGCTCTGATTAAATTCAGTGTTCCTCTGCACAACTTGAGAAAGTTAGGTAAAGCCAAAGGATTTGCCATTCAGAAGGCCATATCTCAAAATCAAAGGCGTACTGGAAATCTCTTAAATCTGATGTCCTCTCTCACCTTGACATGTATCACTACTCCTGTAACATCAGATTTTCTGAAAAATCCTGACTCTTTGGGTTGCCCCTTATCCTATTCAAAGTATCCATAGCAACCTTTTATGAAGGATTACAGGAAATCCCATATCTTTCACTTAAAATGACTTTTACAGGGGTGAAAAAGTAGGGAATTTGGTCTGGATATTTCCTGGACAGAATACCTTGCTTCATTAACCATATCAATATTTTTAAAGAAGAAAAAAAACCCTGATGGCCTTCCATGCTACCATCAGGTTTATTTTTAGAAGTGTTGGATCTTTCAGTCTTCAAATGCATGGGTTCATCTTGCATTGCAGAAGAATATCAGAGCACTGTAAGTTAGAAATGTTTGCACAAAATGCTTTTCTTACTTACTCATTGTGTGATCATGTTTTCCCTAAGTGAATGATCGAATAAGGCCAGCAATATTTCAGAGCAAATAATATGACAAACTGTTACATCTGAAGCTTATAACTAGTTACCTCAGATTCTGTCTTGTTCCCATGAGGAGGTAGGTGAATTCTGGATGAGATCAGCTCAATACAAAATCTTCTCACCTCAAGTTGTCCCCAGTGTATCCAGAAGGAATAAACACCACCAACCAGTTGTCAACATGTGCTGTGGTACCAGCATTAGATCAGTTTGCTGCTTGTGGTTATCTGAGATCTGCCAGTATGAGGTGTCTCTGTGTGACCTTCATATCACAACCATATAGAAGAAAATCTGCTGACTTTTCTGAGCTAGTGATAGCCTACAGATAATCTGCCATTAGGCTTTTATATCCTTCCCATCCAAATAGCAGCCATCAGAAAGAATGGGTCTTCTATTAGGGAAGTTGGACTTCCTAGGGGCAAAACTAGCACATAAATTCTTTTACGTTCATGGACCTAGAAGCTCCTGGGTGGAGAACTGCCCTACAAACTATCTGTGCTGTAGGAGACTTGTAGGGGGCACCGTTCAATTTGGTAGTCCTTGTCACCATGCTCCTGGCAGGGAAAGAAACCTCATACACATGCTTGCTGAATCAAACAGGGTGCCCAAGGGCAGATTTCCCTCCATAGAAGGAAACCGGAAAAGTATCTCTCTACAAGTTTGAGGATCCACCAGAAGCATAGAAGAGATCCACTGGCTAAAATGAAATTTTTCTGTGCCTTCTGGAAAATAAGTCTGCTGGTTAAAGATATGCCCAAGTGTAGAAGCCATTTCACTGATCCCAGGAGACACAAGAGTGTATCTCCCACCTTCTTTGTTTTCAGATGTATGTGATGCTTCCCACTTTTGAAGCATTTTTAAGTTTCTTCTTTAGGACATCAATGTGATTCCTGTGAAGTGAAGGAACACCCTTTTTTAAAGCTACTTGCTGTCTGTGAATTAATGTTTCGTATTTCTTTTCATAGCAGGTTATTGTCCTTGTGAAAACATCAGCTGCATATGCAGAAAGAAGATCAGGCTGTAGTAGTTAAGCCAACTTATTCCAAGTTTGCAAAGCAGTGTTTCAGATGCAACACTTCTGAGCTTTTCCCTTTCCGCATACCTTCAATACACATTATTGAAACATATTCAACTCTGTTAGCATTGTAACAAATGCATATCAGAAACCTAGCTGCAGTGAATTTTATGTATTTGCAAGGTAGTGTCCTTGAAATTTAGGGGGACAAGTTTCAAGCAAGACAGGACTGCTTCTACTGTCTGACTTAGGAATGCTTCACCTGTAGTCCTCTGAAAGTTAGCATGTGATAATCACTGCACTCATTGACAGGGCATTTTTGCTTGGATTCAGTTGGGGTTTTTTTATAGGAAACCCTAAAAAAAAAGATTGTGAACCAAAGGAGTTTGCCTTATATTTTTGTTTGAGTGACTCAGTGTTATTTGAAAAAAACCAAACATACTACAGTTTTCCAGAGTAACTGATGTTGCTGCTACATCTTTCATATTCTTTATATAACTTTAAGGGAGTCTTCTCCACTCCGTTTACTCCCTTCTTTCTCCTTTCTGTTTTCCTCTAAAACAGCAAGTCTTGAGATGAAAGCTTTGTCTTCTGAAGCCAATGGGAGTTTTCCTTTCCAGACCCCATGTCTGGAAGAGAGAAAGGAGAATACCACTGTCTCTTTACTGTCTTTGTCTGAAAACATAAAGCAAAGAACATCACACACCTGAATCTTGGCAGGGTTCAGAAAAATCTCTGCTGCATAAATACTAATGATGCACCCTTTTGCTTACAGTGGCTTTTTAGAGCAAGAGTTTTCAATCTTTTCCAGTATGTTTTGTTTGCTTGTTTTATTTCTTTCTTGAGCTTCTGCCTTTTCATTCAGGATGGGTGATTTTAAAGATAATGATTATTCTTCAAGGGGCAGGAGGGTGGCTGTGTTCCCCCTGCTGCACATAGAAAGTGCTGAGCAATGTGAAGAATTCGGGGAGTTCTGTTCACCTCTATTTTTAAAAAAGAGTGCCCTGGAGACATCCTGTCAGCGTATTTTCAAAGAAGGGCATAATCATCTGTAGTTTTCCCATTGTCCCATGAGCTGTCCTCAAGTCACCTCAGAATATTTGGTTGGCTTAGACTGGTAAGTTCATTCAGTGTTTACACTGGATGTTGTGTGGCTTCCTGGATGCCATGTGAAAACTTAGGCAAGCAGAGAAGGAAATTGGGAATGCAGTATTTTCATTCATGGCTGAAGGAGAGCTTGCACTGGGCTGTAGGAAAAGTTTTATCATGGTCAGGTTTAATCCAAACCATTCTGTGTAGTTGCAATAATAAATTTCCTAGTTTCCAGGTAATATACTTTAACTACAGCATGATACCAGCGATAGATTTCTTTTTTTATATACTCTAAGGCCCTTTATAGCTTTTCCAGTTCAGGGTAGATTTAAGATGTTGACAAGTGTCTTCAGAGACAATAAGGATTTTCGATTTCATCCCACAACGCTGCTGCTGAATAAGGCAGTGCTACTTCAGTAAGGATTTGAGCAAAAGCATGCAGGGAATTTTGGTTTTCTTACGTTGACTGTTGCAGAACACTTGCTTCTTGTTTTGCAGACTAACAAGGGGGATGAGCTCTCAAATCGCATCCAGAATACACTGGGCAACTATGATGAAATGAAAGACTTGTTAACTGACCGTTCAAACCAGAGCCACCTTGTTGGGGTTCCAAAACCTGGGGTTCCTCAGATGTCTCTTCCCAAGCCCGATGAACATCTTATTGCAGACTCAAGACCACTGCCTCCTCCTCACATTTCCAGCACTACTTCTTCCACACCAGCAGTCCTATCTGCCCAGCAAAGCAAAAGCACCACAATGGGTTGGCAGAAGACTGGGCACAATGCCCCTTCAGATGGCCAGCAGAGAACAAGCAAGCATGGGCACCTGTCGCTGGAGTCACACAAGGGTGACTTCAAACTTGCAAACCAAAAATCCAGTCTGGATAAACTAAAACGCTATGCATCGAGTCCCACTTCCTCTTCCTCCACCTCCAGTGCTTCCCAGCAAAGCTCACTGAGGGCCACAATAGGAGACAACGTCAACAGGTTGCAGCAGCCAGCAAAGCTCAGTTGTAGCTCAGAAGGAGGAGCTCAAGCACAAGAGAGGCCAGCAAAGCATGGTGGCAGCCACTGCGTCCAAAACTTCCCACCCTCTCTTGCTTCAAAGCCCAGTCTTGTTCAGCAGAAACCAACAGCTTATGTAAGGCCAATGGACGGTCAAGATCAGGCTCCTGACGAGTCTCCAAAGCTGAAGTTACCAGCAGAGACAACCAAGTCATATAGGGGAGTGCCTTCTAACAAGCCTGATTCAGCCAGGACCAAGTCAAAGATAGCCAAGTTCAGCATTCCTAAGCAGGAAGAGGTAAGTGGTTTTATGCTTTCTGTGACTTACCCCCTTGGATGGACGGATGATGCTTTACACCTGCAAATTGCATCTGTCTCTTTAGACATTTTTAACATACTGGTTTGCATGTTGAATTTCTTGTTTAAACATTGACGTAGCTTAATGCAAATAGCAGCCTCACGGTACTGTAAAGGTGTCTCAACAGAGAAATGCCTGCTGTCTTCAGGACCATAAAAATTCCTATAATGGCACATTTTCTGTATCTAATAGTATATATTATTTCACTGAGTTTTTCCTGAGTGTCTACATGTAAAGTCCGGATATTTTTAATTACCTTTTTTGTTTTGTTGCTAAGCAGGTGTATTACTTCTATCTGTTCATATTTCTTTAACTTCCTTCTCTTTGGCGATGATTAAATGAAGTGCTTGTGATCAGAAGTAGTTCTGCTACCCTCATGAGGTCAGAATAATTTTGCAATCTAAATAAATTACTTAAACAATATGAAATTTGTGGAATAGATGAAAATACAGAATGTGACTCTGCTTTTAGTTCATAGTATCTGTTTCTGTTTCAAACCAATTTCTGAAAAGATTGAAGTTTGCCTCTGAAGAATCACCATCTGTAGAAAATTGTAGCCATGCTACAAGTACGAGAACATGTCTGAAAAAGCTTCTAGGTAAAATTTCTGTTATCAGCAGTAGATATGAAAGGTTTCTGCTTGGACTTATTTTATGTTCATTTATTTCACATTCCATTTATGCCAGTAGGACACCTTGCTTTATCACTTATATAGTCTGTGATTTTTTGTTTGATCCTTTTAGATGGGGATGAAATGGTTGGTTTTGGCAGAATAAAAGGTGATTTTTAATTTTTTCTGGGGTGCACTCAGAGGCCTGTTTGCTAATACAAAGATAGTCACATCATCGCCTTGTGCAAATCAGTACAGCTCCCATGACTTAAACAATTTATAGTATTAATAGAACTAAACGGCTCTATGCAGCTGAATCACTGCGAGTTTCTCAGAGCAGAGACAATGATTGTTTACTCTACTTTGACAACTGTGATGTGTCTTGAGATGCTTTTAGTCTTTTTTTTTAGATGGTTCTGGTTTTGGTATTGTTAAAGGAGAAGAAAAATGTAATTTTGGTCGAGTTCTGTGGCCTCTTAATGTCTGTTTTTCAGAAATGGTGTTGACTGTTGTATTCCACCTTTGGTTCGGCTTGGGAAGGAGATCTCTCTGGAAGCAATTACTTCTCTCAGCTCTTTTAAGCATTATACCCATGTGGTTTCTCTCTATGGGAAAGTTCCATCGGTTCGAAACAACACATAGGTGACATGTTGTTCCTGAAAAGGGGTTGGTTTAGGCTCTTAAGCTAGATTTGATAAGCAAATTTAGCATTTACAAACTGCTGTAATTGTGCAGGTAGATCAGGTAATGGCAGATACTAATATCCATTTAGCTATTATTACCTCTTTCTTGTGTTTCTATCTGCAAGTGGGAAGTATCATGACAACTAAAGATGCCTGTGGCAACTGTCTGGATCTTTCAGATTTTCCACCTTTACAGGTATGAAATACTCTAAGGACTAGTTTGGAAAGGAGTTTTGATAGGCGATCATTTGTTTGTCTGAAATTCAGGATTTACCATTTGCATTCCAAATTTGCCTACCTCAGGAAAGAAAACTTTCATTTGTTGCATGTAATCCATGCCAATGCATATGGCTAAATTTATACTACAATTTCTAGACATGTAGTATAAATGTTCTTGAGATTTTATGAAACTAGCTTGCTTAGATACTGATGGCAATGTAGGCTGTGGTAGGAGAGAGTGAACTGCAGAGTAGCTACTGAAAGGTTCACCAGCTTCTCACAGATTTTATGGGATGCAGTATTAATGAAACAGTATATGATAACATAATATAAACATTTAACTGAAGTTGAAGGAGGTGGACAAAAACTATTTTCTGGTAGGTTACAAAAAGCTAAGCAATGAAAAAAAAAAAGATGGACAAATTACTCAGAAGAAAAATAGTAGGTATTATAGGTGTTGGGGTTTGAAACTGGAGTTAATGAAAGACAATGTTTAGATCTCATGTTGGAGGACTGAGAGTCCTGGTGATAAAGTGCACAGCTTTTTTTTTCCTTTATCCTGACATTTCCTTTGTTCTAACATTTTCCATCCCCAGTGGCACAAGATGAAACTGGTATCCCACTGCTAGTGCCACAGGGATAAATATTGACCAAGACTGAAGGTTTTCTCAGTCAGCGTTGCCTAATCTACCCTCCCTTTAATTTTCAGTCATACTTCTTTTTATTTCAAAATGTTTTTCCATTCTTGTTATTTGTATCATACATCTCCTTGTACAGCTTTGTAAGAAATTCCATGTGGAGATTTTTAATTTTCTTCTTTCAAACTCATAAAACTTCTCCCTTGCATCAAATGTTCACTGTTCCGTATCCGGGATGGAAGTTTTACATTGCTCTCAGCTGAAAAGCTGTTATGGTCCTGTGAACATCTGCAAGCAAATGAGGTCTCTCTTGTTCAGAGTGGGGCTAAAGGTGATGGCCAAGAACAATCTTGTATACCTAGTGGCCGTGGGAAGAGTAGAGATGCCATATAGAATGATTATGAAGGAAAGCAGGCTGACAAGTAAGGTACAACAGTGTCTGGGAAGCTATATGGAAATAAGAATGAGAGTGGCAGAAAAGCTGCCGAAGAGCAGCCAGGAAAATATAAGAAGCAGGAGAGGGACAGAGAGCTTGGGAATAGGGTGTCTGGAGTGCAAGTGGTGGAATGAAGCTTTGTGTCTGCTGAAATAAAAGGTGTGTGGCTGAGATGGGCTAGGTAGGGCAGTAAGTGTGCTCTGGGGGTTAGTGTAGGCAGCAGTGTGAGGTGTTACTGGCTCAGGGTCAGCTTGTTGTCTACCAGGACCCCCAGCTCCTTCCCTGAAGAGCTCACAGCCAGCCAGTCAGCCCCAGCTGACAGTAGTGAGAAATGATCGTTTCCCCAGCTCCTGCAGATTTGGGGCACATGAAATGGTGAGCATTTCTGTGTGCTTTTCAGTTTCATTCTGAACATCATGTGACTATGGGCAACTTCAAGTTCCACAGAGAAAACCAGGAAAAAAGAATACATTGTTATAGATCTCCTGATATGCAAGTCCACCTACTAATGCCTTCAAGCTGAGTCCTCTGTTCCCATGCACTTGCATTTAGGTTACAGGACTTTCTAGAGTCTACCAGTATAGCTAATACCTATGCAGTTTCATTTGTGTTTGCCAGTTTTTCCATCAGTGGAAAAATAAACACATGATGAAACAAAGTTTCATCCTGTAAAAACTGAAGAAGCAGTGTCACACAAAGTGTGTGTGTCTTCAGCAGGGTACAAAATCCTCTTCTGTGCATCCCTTGAGGTTTTCAGAGAAACAGGGCACAAAGTTGGCTGCGGTACAGTTATTATTCACTGGAAATAAAACCACTTGAATACAAATTATAGACCATTACATTTCAATACATGAAGAAGGTTGATTTTTAATGTAGTTCAATACCTCATTTAATATTTTTAATCAGTTTTTGAAAGCCTTCGATATCTTGACACACACTGAATCTTATCTTTTTTTTTTTTTTTTTTAATTGTTTGAATGAGAGTAACTTGCATAGACCTGTGTGTAGAAAGGTAACGGTTACTCATTTGGGAATTCAGTCCTTAGGAGCCAGGTTCATCCATGTTAATTAGAATCCACATCCAACCTCCTGGTCCTTCCAGATTTGCCATTCTGCTCTATAGAAATGATAGCTTGTCATCTCAAGTACTGCTATTTCATATTTTGAGCTACTTAGGAATTATATTGCTGTAGGTGAAACCCCACTGCAGTGGATATAAGGGAAGAGAAGTTTGATACCAGGGTATACCAGGCAAAAGAGGCAGGAAAGTCAAGTGCCTTTCTTTTAGAAAATTTTGTTGAGTGAGGCAGTAAGAAAAATGTAAGATAGCAAATAATGTTTTTTATATCTGAGTTCTGTTTTTGAATTTTACCTCATGGGTTGCATGCTGCTTTATTATTACATTGAGGAAGCCTTATATAGTGTCCTTTGCTTACTTCTCCAAGGGTTTTGGAGCAAGGAAATTGAGGTTATATTTAAGAATGACTAGCAATCTAATGGTAAAAAGGATAGATTTTGTTCTGTTAAATTTGGTAACGCATTTAGGTGACATTTACATCATTTACATAAGGTCATCATGAGGACATGTTCTTATTCCACTTCATGGAGTACTTACACAACTTCTTCTGCAGCAGAAGTAATGCACAATGTTGATTTTTTTCCTTTTTTTTTTTTTTTTTTTTCCTTTTTGCCCTGATCTTACTCAGGCAAATTCCTATTTGCCTGGATAAGATACTCCCTGCAGTCATTCTTTTTTGAGTGGCTATTTATAGCTATCAGCATCTGGCACAAGCACCAGCAAGTGTTCTTTAAATCTGTGATCTTTTTTTCACCTATCATCAGTTCTATCCCCATATATAAATGGAAAGCAAAAAAACCCCACAACTCTTTCCTCCTTTTCTTTGCTCCCTCTGAAAAAACCCTCCCAAATATGGACTTACTGTCTGCAATGTGTTTAACAACAGACTCTTTTAGGGAGAGCTTTAGTGTGTAAGCATGTATAAGTAGTTCCATTCCAGTTTAAAATTGAAGGTGGAAGTTCATATGTAAAAAACAAGTGCAGCTACATCTCATTTGACAACCAAAGCTCCAGTGTAGACTAAATTGGGAAGATGGTCATGATCAGTGCATTCTGGATCTACAGGAAAATAGAGGGGACACAGTGTCTCATGAGGAAGGAAAATGGTTTAGAGGGAATCTGAGTAAGTGCTTTTCCTCAGAGGCATGATGCCACCTTTCCATTGCTACAGCAGAGCCTGTTGAACTGTTGCAGTACTAAGACTTGAATCCAGGTTTTTCTTCTCTCCTTCCCAGGGTGTTCGGTTCTGTCCCAGAAATGCAGAAATGAGAATAGAGTTGCAGTTGAAGATGCTTTTAGACAAAAAGGAAGGGAGAGATTGAACGCATTAGCAAAAAGGTCCAGATTTCTTCCGGCGCTATTCTAGAACGTGCCCAAAGAGGTTGGAGATGCTAGGGCAGAATTAAGTGCATTGATTCTCCTTTATCATTTATCAATTTTATGGAAGAATTGCAGTGCTTGAGAAGCCGGTTAGCAATCACAGCACTAGAGTACTGTAAGTACTGTAGGTATTAACCAGTTGTAGATGTTTTCTTTCCCAGATGTTCATGGAAACAAGTTAGCAAGCTGCATTAACAAGAAGACACAGCTCAACTGATCCCTGTAATAGTACCACTGACCTTCCCCACAAATAAAGGATGTTTTCACACGTTAAACAGGAAGAACTGGACAACAAGAACAGTGTGGTGCAAAGATCCCTGCTACTCATGGGTTATTTAGAATCTTCGAGTGTGCCTGTGGGAGGGCTGTGCATTACTGCCTGTTTTTATACAGGATTGTTCAACAGACTAGGACTGCAAAGACAGAGTGTATTAAATAGAGTGGTGCTTGAACCACTTTTAACAAATATAGCAGAGACCACAATGCACAAAGATGGATTTTTGGTATAGTTTTCAAATCGTGACACAAGCCTCTGCCTTTCTTGCATTCTGCAGTCGCCAAGGCACACTGCGACTGTGTGTGCCGACAGTTTCATTGAACACAATGGGCCTAATCTCTCTGCTTATTCTTGCATGGCAGCTTTTGTAGAAGGAAAATACTGCTTAGATACCTTTACTTGACTTTTAGAGCTCTCTAGTTTTACTCTTTTCCCCCTCAGTGAAACAAGTTTCTTTTCCCTTTTGAATTAAATATAAAAATCTTTTTCCGGGAAAGCACTAGCTAAATGTATCAATAGGTTTTGGAAAATAAAGAATTTATTTACATAGATCCTAAAGTTTTCTTATGGACTGATTACCATATGGTATATGCTATGCGTTTGTTGCTATGGTGAATCTCTTGTTCCTCACTGTTTTGCACTGGTAGGATGACTATCATCAGACGAAAATCTCTTGAAACTGGACTTAGACTTATGATTGTCCAGGGAATTCCTTAATGTATGCACCTGCCTTTTCGCAAATTTTCGTCACTGTTGTTCTTTTCTAACTATTGAAGAAAATTATTTTGAACAGTTTGTCAGAGTCTCTCTTAAGTCAGGTCCTCCCTTTATAAAACTGTTCTTTTCCATCTTTTCAAAAGTTTGAAACGCAACCACTTCTGGGGTAAGGATTGCTCATTGGTTATAAGAATATGGTTCACTATGAGAAAAGTGTATTCCTCTTGCCTTTCCCTCTGCCCATCCCCACCCTGGAGTGGATGGTTTGCTTTATCAGTCAGCTCTGGAGTTGATACAAAAGTGCATGCATAAAAATGTCCACAACCCTGTATAATTGCTTCTTTAGTTCCTTTTGGTAAGCACTAAAGTTATCGATGAAGGAAAGAAGAGTTCTAGAGCTACAAAAAAGCAGGGTTTAATTGCACATTTTGTCTGATTTTTTCTGAATCCATTTTAGTGCTTATGATGATGATAACTGCATGTAATAAAAGTCCTCCCTACCAGAAACAAAGTAGTCTAATAGACCTCCTTTGTGAAATGCACCTCAGAAGATACATGGCATCGCTATCACTTTTCCACCTTTGGCCCCATTAACATGGATTGCTCTCAGGCCTGTAAGGGTATTCAGCAGCTGGAGAAAGCTGTCCTTTTCTCTATGTGGCTGCAGGAGCTGTGCACTGCGGCACAGCAGTCCTGCAAGCTCAAGAAGCTGTCCTCAGTGTGAGGTTTCGGCTGAGCATCTCCCCATCTGCTTCATGTCTCCTTAAACAAAGGAGTGCTTAGAAAAGGTTAGGGTCCAGACAGAGAACGAGGGTGGGCTTGCTTTGGAATTCAGATTACCAGTGAAATACTTAAATGCAGTCTGCCTCTCAGACCTTACATTGCACAACACTAGAGCGTTGTATCAGTGAGCAGTCAGGTGTGGAGTCCAAGCCCTTGTTGCTCCTGCAGACCACTTATTAATGCCAACTCACATCCTCCTTTCTAATAATTATAGCAGGGTAGAGCATTTCTGTCTACTCTTTGTCTTCACAGCAATCTGCAAGGGATCATGTAGGATGGAAAGATGGTTTGGAATACTTTTTTTTTTAATATGCATGAAAAATATTTTACTGGTTTGTTCTGTAGTTTCCCCAGTCTTTCAGGAATGAGAGTGAAATGAAACTGTCACCACTGAACATACTTATAGGGGTCAGTTATGACTGATGAGCAAGGGAACCAAAAGAAAATACAGCGAGCTTCACAGATCACTGTTAATTCCAGCTAAATAAATAATGTATATGTGCCACTTGTTGTAAAAGGTTAAAAAGGTCAGACCTCCAGTAATTGTTGTAAATGCATCCAGCCAGGCCAGAAGCAGTTAAATTCTTAATTGTTGGTCACATATTCACCTACAGTAAATGAAGACAAATATACCCTTAAATATCTGCATGTAACATACTTTATTCACCCTGCGCATTGTAAAGTTGTCATTTCCGTAGCAGTTTTGAATATGCAAGATCTGTCCCAGTGGTATCACAAAATAGCTTCCTAGAAAAGTAATTAACAGAAGGCTTTTTTCTTTTTTTATTTTTTTTCCTTTTTTTTTTTTTTTTTTAAGTTCAGAAAAGATAAATAACGGAGGCGTCTGATTTCCTGTCACTCTTGGTTAACTTTGTATGAAAATGGATAGCTTCCAAATTAAAGCAGGCACCGGTCTGTCTGGAGAAAAATGCATCTGTAAAGAAATGTGTACATTACATATTCATGTAGTTCCAAATCTCTTAATTGTATTTTGTATGTAACAATTGCATGTTATGAAATATGGTACCTTTTTTACTTTATGAGTAATAACCAGCATGCCAGAAAGGCTGAGGTTGCTTCTTACATGATTTAGGATAAGCATTTATTTTTCCAAATTCCCTCATACATGCCCCACACTCTTCCCTCCCCTCCAGCATGTTTCTCTGGGCAATGAAGGCTCAGTGTGAAATGGCTTTACACCACACTTTATTCAGAAGATAAATACACAAAAAGCATTCAAGCCAGTGAGCCATAGGGTCAGGAATATTGAGATCCAGCATTTTCTTTCAGAACCAAAAATTGCTGTTCATATTCCTCTGCATTTACTGCAAATGGCTGCAAGGGAAGCTTGTGTAGCTAGAAAGAGAGGAAAACCCAGAGTATTTCTTGTTAACTCTTATCACTAACTCATGTTTAAGGTGAGATGGTATTTGAAACACTCACTCTGCTTTGTAACTAGCTTGAAATGAGATGTTGAAGATGATGGGGTTTTTTCTTGCACATGCTAGAGATTATTAATATTCACATACCAGAACATTAACCTATTGTTAATCAAATTTTGCATTTATTTAAAGCTACTTATACAACTGCATTCAGATGAAGAGGCAGGTATAGCTTTATGTGACTGCTACAACTTCTAGACCTGAAGTAGAAAAGGGAAAGACAGCTGC
The DNA here is from genome assembly GCF_000696875.1 of Nestor notabilis. Lineage (NCBI taxonomy): Eukaryota > Metazoa > Chordata > Aves > Psittaciformes > Psittacidae > Nestor > Nestor notabilis. Next base: position 61,275 of record NW_009913257.1, read on the forward strand.
GAGACTGTTGATTACAAATGCAGTTAAAACCGTTATTAGTACAAAGTATATAGAATAGCCATGATTTGGTGGTTATGCATTATTTTCTAAGAGGCCTTCTCCAAATTTAATTGCAACCTCAGGGATATCTGATACAAGAAAACATATTAGCTTGTTAATTTCTGATTTCCTGGAAGTATCAGTCCAGAATGGAAGTATGCTGTCTAGAAAAAAGGCATGGGATAGAGAACCAATGCAATATGAGAGGGACAGTTTGAAAACCACCATGAGCAGATAAAGAATGTCTTTCTTGCACCAAACTGTGAATGTTTAGCATGCAGGAAAAGTTAAACATACATATATGGAGAGGCCGTAAGAATGAGCCTGTCCCCATAAGAGTGAAGGAGTCTGAGGAAAGAATTACATGGGAGCCTAAAGAGAAAAGCATGAAATTATGCTTTGAGAAACCCACCAAAAAGGAGGGGTTAGTCACAGTCTAAATTTTTGTCCTCATGAGAGGACCATGCTGTGTGAGATGGACAGTTTGAAAAATACCATAAGCAGCAGTCATAATTTATGATAAAGTCTACTAGGTAAGTCTTTCAGGAGCTTAGAGATGGCTGAGCAGGCCCCAGAACTTCAAGTTCTTTGCTGCACTGTGTTTGTTCCCATGAGGAAGCCTTTGGGAGCACCCTTCTTTCCCATGCAGTTCCTACTTCTAGATAGGAATGGACCTATGTCCAGAGGACACCCCTGACAAAGAAACGAACTGCACGATTGCAGTTATTTCTGAAGAAGCTTGTGCTCTCCCTCAAGGACAAAAACTCAGACAGTGGCCATCATCTTCTTCACAGATGTGATATCACTGATCTGGGAAGAAAATGCATTATCCATCTCCTCCATAAGCAGTATGGCAGTATGCACAAAGCTGGGCCTGGGTGTAGGCGTATCTTCTGTGGGAGGTGGAAGAGGTGAAACTTCACGCTCACACAGGATGTGCAGAATGTTTGCCTCTAAACAGAGCTGACAACTTCTGAAGCACAACAGGGTTTATAGCTTCTGATAATACCTGGTTGCATTCTCATCAATAAACCAAAACCACTGTGGTTTTTATTACAGTAATCTCTTCTATAGAGGAGTTTCAAAGCTCTTCATAAGTATTAATGACAACTCTAAAAAGAATATGTTACAGAGGAGTTAGCTGAGGTGCAGGCAGATGGAGACACCTTTCTCAACGATGCCACCACCAGCAGGCACACCACAGACCAGGCATGCTCCCCTCAGCCCCATTTGCCAGTGATCTTGGCTGAGGGAACAGCTGGAAAATTATGTGGGAGTCTGGGGTAGAGGACAGGATGGTGGACCCAGATCATGCACCTTATCCCATTCCCAGACTGAGGTTAATACAGTCATGGCTGGCCACAGGCTCAGAGCAAACACAGCCAGAGCAAATCGATGTCAAAGCAGAGAGCAAAACAGAAGAGACTGAGGCCCCAGTTCTGTGTTCTGATGTCTGTGCTGCAGCTTGCCGTGTAGCAGAGTGGAGGCTGGAAGTCTTCCATACCTTTGCACTGGAAATGGAAGTTAACACTGAAGCATAAGTAAAGGCTTCTTGCTAAACTCTGAATTAATATTTCTCAGTGTATTTCTTCCTTTCATTTAGGTCAGTTGAGGCAGAGACAGTTCCTGAGTGATTATGTCACTTATGGTTTACCACTTCCACCTGAGTTACTCATTGCACATGTTCCACTAGAAATTAATAGGAGTTTTGTCATTGCATTCAGTGGTAGCAAGATCAGGTTTTGACAGGGATGAATATTTCTTTTCTACGTTCTATGAACTTCCTTTGGTCAAGAAGATATTGCTTGAGGGAAGACAGTTTTTTTCTTCAATCTTTGTTTTGTTCCAGAAATGGAGATCTAATATTTGTGGTTGTCTTTTGACATTGCTATTACTTTGAAGAAAGTCAGCAGTAATAATACAGAATAACAATCAGTGGTAGGAGGTGGTATTTGAATTCAGAAATGCTATGCTGCATTAATCTATTAACTTCAGGACATTTCTTTGAAGCATCAAAGGAGCTTCTTGACCAGTGTGAGGTGCTTGAGTCATTTTTAGTCTCTTGTAACTGAAGTTTCTAGCTCCCTGTTCAGAATCAGTTTCCCTACCAACTCTTCAGTCAATAAATCTACGTGAATGATTTCCTGGCAGTTGTAAATTAGGAATTATGGCATATCCCTGCACATAACTTACAGAACTATCTCAATACACAGAGAAAAGACCATAAAACACGTCGAATGGGGATTTCTCAGATATGCTAATTGCTGCTATATAAAGAGCACAGGCTGAAGAGCTGACACAGAGGAAGTTCAACTAAAAAGTACCTGCCACAAATCTTTGAAGGTCCACAGAGGAGTGAATCCTGCTGCTGCTGCTTCATGGCAAAGCTTCATTGAGTGAAGCCTTTATAGCTTAGCGAGCTCAGGCAGGGAGGACCAGAGTCTCCGTGCAGGCCAGTGCCACAGCCAGGCAGGGGCAGGAGCAGGGACAGGGACAGGGGCAGGGGCAGGGCTCTGCTGCCTCCAAGAGCTGCTGCTGGCATCAGAGGCAAGTGGGGTAGGCAGCGTATAGGTGTGGGAGCAATTCCCACCTTCTCAGTTTTTCACTGCCTAGGTGCAGTGCCCAGGCTGGTTTTTCATCTGTCCTAAAATAGACCCAAATGCAGGCCTAATTTATTTCTCTTTAAATGGACTGGATCACATTTCCTGCTCCTATCTTCTCATCTATGAGCTTGGGTCCCGAAAATAAAGCTACTGTTTTCCTTAGACTGATCTTTTGTGTATTCAGAGCATGGGCTTATCTAGCTAATGGAGATCCACTACCTCTTCTGTGAAGCTCAGGTTTGCCATTCAGTGACAGGAAGATAGTGTCCATGTACATGATCCTCCAAATTTTTGGCAAAACTTGTACTAAGTTGACATCCATGCCAAACTTTGAAAATGAGCTCCATATTTGTAAAACACTGTGGAAAAATTTATAGCTTAGAGGGGGACATACAGTTCAGCAAATGCGTTGCAACCAGGTGTGACTTACACTCTTGCAGCTTTTTTAAATGGCACATTTTATGCACTGACTACAGGTAGGTATTTTTGCACAAGGTGGAATAGGGTTGGATCAGTGAACTCATTTTAAGTAGGCCATTACACATCACTGCCTAATACTGATTTTTAGTCACTGCACTTGAACCCTGTGCCTTAGGTTGACCTGGCAGACAGAAATCAAATGTAGCTGCCCTGCTACTACTACTGATAATGCCTGTACACTTTTTCTCTTAAACAAGTTTTCTGTACTATCTGAGAAATGCACATCCTATTAAAGATAGTAATTAATGTGGAAAGATGAAAACAAACAGTTATTATTCAGTAATTTTAAGAAAGAATATTTTAAAAAATAAATTAACTAGACAAATCAAACAGTATAAAATTGAATGTGCCTTTGCAGGCCCTGTGGGAAATTCAGCTAATGAACTGAAGAGTATCAGTTTCTAGACAGGCAAGAAAGTCTGCTAAATTTAAATAAATAAATTCAACTATTTGCCTTCTTATTTTAAAATCATGGTTTGGGGCATGATCACGTCGTATGAACAAAGTAACTTCAGTGCAGCCTGTGTGGTTTGAAACAGCATGCAAAATACAATTAACTTTAAAATGGCAAATTTTAGTGCTAAAATAAACAAAATCTTCTGCCTTCCAGGTGTGACTATCTTTTAAATGTGGTGATGTCACCCTGTAAGCAGTTAAACTGTTATCAATGAGCAGGCTGTGCATTTTCTAATGATTACTGTGGAGCTGGAAAAGACTCTGTAATGGTCCTTCAGTTTGTTCATCATTTTTGTTTGATAATTGTCCTAAAAATCAATGACAGCTACTGAGTACAGAAATTTGATTGAACCAAGTATAAATATAGGCAGCAATTTAGGCTGTTCTTACTCAATAGGAAAATGTCTTTGGATAATAAGTGGATTCCTATCTAAATTCATGAGTTCTTTTATGACATTTTGGGTTAAGCCTGAAATAGATTAATCTTTTTCTGATAAAGTTGCATAAGCTGTGATTTCTCCTGTGACCACATTTAATTGGATATTAAATAAAGTGCTTATCTTTACACCAACAGGTTTTATAGGCCGGATTTCACAGATTAAGTAGCAAGTAGTAGGCACACACAAAAAATCATTGATTAAACTGTGATATGCTCAGATTAAAAATTGGACCACCTTCATTTGGGTAGGCTTTTGAGATGCAGGACTGCAACTGAGGGTTAAATGCACAGGATATAGAGGTAAACTGCAGGATGGTGCCAAGAGCTGGGAGGACAGGTCTGTGTATTCTTCCTTACTCATATATTCTTCAGCAAATGTACAGCAGGAGAGTTTTCTGTTGTGTTTGACAAGAAGCTTAAATTCCTGATAATGCTTTTGAAAAGCTTGAGGTCAGGATTCATTATGCAAGGTGCTGTACAAGCACACAGCAAGAGCTATCCTGTGATAGAGACTATCAGCCCTGGAAAGGCAGAGGAAAGGTTAACAGAATCCTGGAAAGTAAATTAACCTAACGCACCTGAAGAATGGAGATAGGGACAATGCTGAGAGAAGTACCCAATGGAAAGACATAGATGGTGTTTGGGAGGAGGAAGTCTTAATAGGGTGAGCAAAGACCACACTTGGGAGGAAGAAGGAGATGATGAGAAGAAGGTCGTAAAGCTGAAAGTGCAGCCCTGCTAATATGGGAAATGTTCATTTGGTACTCCTCTTGCTGGAGAAGGTAGACTGATTAAAGAGCTCCAAAAGGGCAGAAAATAGTTAGGACTCACTGCATTCCCTGTTAATGATAATGAAGGACACTCTTTGGAGACAAAAGATCACTTTTATCCCAGAGAAGGGCAGGACATTTAAGGAATCTGGATGGCTTGGACATGTGTGTGAGATTGGTGGAAAGGAATATAGCAGCTGTGCAGAGTAAGACAGGAGGGGAACCTCCTGTGAGGAGGAGTGTGAGCCAGAGGCATTACAGGGGGAGGAAATAAATGAAGGCATTTGTGTTGAGTAAGCTGTGCTAAACCAAATGATGTGGAGCTCACGCTAATTGCCATTTTTTCCCCACTGGTATGACATACTGTGAATGTGAGAACAAACCAAGGCCTCCGTATGTAAGCAAGTCTACTTCTGACTTTCAGCGCATGGAGCTGGCAGCCCTCTGATAGCATTTTGTTGTTTTTCTCCTCATATACGGGACAAGAGAATTGCAGCAGTGCTCTGCAGCCAGCTCAGGATCTTGGACAATTCTTTCCTGGGGGATTTATTTTGATTTTGGCAAGATCACCCAGGAAGGGGTGCAGTGTAGGTTGGGTTTTTTTTCCCATAAATAAAATTTACCCATTGCACAAAGCATGTAACTGTATCAGAGCTAATGTCAGACTTGGAAATTGTAAATGCTCATGGAAGGCAGCTCACTTCCTACAGCGAGTCGGCAGAGGCTGGCAGTGCTACAGGTGCTATTGCTGCGCAGGCTGCAGTGACTCCTGGCTGCTCACATTGTTTGGCTGGGATTCAAGGCACAAGGTGTTAAAAATCCCAAGTGTGTTACTGAAAGATAAAAATGGAAAATAGTTCCACTGAGCAATGGGGACATGCATAATGGCCTTGTGCTAATTTCAGTCTGGGGTCACCGGGCCCTTTCTTTTTTGCATAGTTGAAATAGCTGTGTCCAGATGATAAAGATGTTGACAATCATCTTCTGCATCCTCCAGAGACCACACAAAGCTAAGCTTTTTCCTTTTACTTTCTCATTTTCTTTTATTCCTGGCTTGTCGTGACTTCTGACATTGGCATAAGGCTATTTTCTAGAGGAATATCCTTTGCCTTCTTGGCTTCTGGTAATGTAATCATTTTGTTAAGGATTTTTTTTCTGAAGACTGATTTTTTTGTTAAGACTTTTTAGAGCGGTGTTCTCTTTGCTGCCTCTCACAGAAGTCAGCTAGTAAATTAGCAGCCATTATTTCCCCCTAGGCTTCAGAAAAATGGTAAATTACTTAAAGGTGGGTTTTTTTCTGACTTGTTTTACTTCCAGTAAAACAAGCATTTCCAATAAACACCAGGAAGGGGATGATGAACTTCAGAGCTTTTGTTGCTTTTGGAGGCTAAGTGCTGGGTCAAGGGCTACATCAGCCCACAACCACATACACTGGTTTCTGCAGCTAGGAAGGCTGAGCAGGGAAGTCTGTCAGCTGCCACAGCCCGCCCTCAGAGATGAGCTGAGATTCATCCCAGTGCCCAGCTGGGAATTCCCAGGGATGCTTGCAACCTCTGCTGTTAATAAGCTGGTGTCTTGCTCCCTTTGAAGTCTAGGCGGTGGTGAACTATTATGTGACCAGCTTGGAGACTTCGGGACTTTTCTTAGCAGAGTTGTACCTGTTTTTAAACTTGTGCAAAAACACAGAGCACATTGGTAAGCACACAGTGTACCCTTAGAGGCATGGTTTGCAAGAGGGCTGTTTGCATGTAAACCTCATTTCTCCCCTAATAAGTAGACCTCTGGAATTGTTCGAGGATGGGCAGATTTTTATAAATGTCTCTGCTCTGTCAGCATGGCAGTGCTGAGATTGGAAAGTCAGTATCTAGACTAGCTCAAAATATTCACGTGTTGTGTTTGTATGTAGCATGGACAAATAAAGAAAAAAATCTCTACAGGTATAAACTGGCCTCATGTCACCAACACTGAAGATTTATCTCTTTAATTGCTGGTCTCTTACTAGGTGCATAGAAGTCACACAAGTAAATTCCTAGTGTCCATGCACCCTAACAGTAGTTTAATCTCTGGTTTAGCAGACTGTCTTTGTAAAATTCATGTACACAGACACAGCATTTCTAAATTGCCAACACAACAGCAGAAACTTAAGTGCAATTTTTATTCCAATAAAGATGTGATGAAATTATGCCTAATGGTCTGCAGACTGCACTTTTATATGCACTTGCAATGCTCCCATTGACTTCAACTGCTGTTGTCAAGGTATTTCAGTACTACTGAGCTAAGGATCATTACCCTGTGCTATTACAATACATTAAACTAATGCTACCATTTTTCCATTATAACAACAGTACCTGGTGACTGAAGGCAACCTCCAACCCAGTAACTTGCAATCAAATATTTGTTTCGAATTTCAAAATGCTTGTAAATTATGAGGCTTGACAAAAATGTTCAGATTTGACTAGCCCATACCTCCACCCTGGTCTTTAATTCTTTGTATAAGGAAAAAAACAAACTTTGCACTGATGATTAGTTTAGAGATATTAATATTTTTAAGAACGTGAGGATTTTAGTTTATACGTAAGTTGAGTAAAGCTACGTTTGAAGTACGTTTTCATTGACTTTCATGCGAAGTCAGCGCTGGAATAACATATCTAGACTGTACATAGCCCAACTCCCAAAGCTTGTGTCTTTCAAAAGCAAAACAATTCCCTGACTGCTGTTGATGCAGCATGCACCACGGAATAATCATACAAGCACCCTAGAGCTGAGCTTAGTTATCTGATTTCTGATATTAAAAACAATGCACCAATTTTTCCAGTCTCCTGTTTTCTCTAATATAATGGAAAATACTGTACTTAAGCACTGTGGGAAGATAGCTTTGCAGAGATTACTTGTTGCTAAGAAATTAATAATTTTAAATACATAAAGGAAAGCAAATTCACTGATTATATAGCCTTTTCTACACTGTCTGACTGTTTGCTACTTCTTTATCTCTTTTTTTTCCACCCTAAAAAAAGGAAAACAATAAAGAAAAAGAACAACTGCAAAAGGCTTGAACAGTTGACTGATACTACTGTTATGATAAGATGGGCCACCGGCTAGTTGGAAAATAAAGAAACCATGACCCTGAGTTCCCTCAGAAATCTCTGCAAACTCATCTTAAAAATGTACACACAACATTTGCCAGAGAAACAGGAATAAGGACTTGATAAACAAAACAGAATCCAGATGTGCACAAAAACGGGCTTCGTGTTGTTTCTCCTTTATTACTGGCACTGCATATCTAGAGAGACGTGCAAAACCATAGCTGATGCATACAGCAGGTCTTTTTGGTACTGTTTACTCCCCAAAATCTTGGAGCCTATTGTTACACTTTGACTGCCATTAAGATGTGAAAGGCCCTTCACTGTATCTAAAGTATTTTGTGCCCCTTTAAGAACTGGCTTTAAAGAGCCATTCTTCAAGATGAAAATATTGTTATGAAAGAACAAATAATAAAGTTATGCACAGCTCTGGAAAACTGTGTTTCTCAAGACATCAGGCCAACAAGTTTCATTGAAAAGGTATTTCATGGTTCAAACACAGGGTTCATTTTAAAATGCCAAAGAGTTTTGCTTGTGGAACAGATTCAGCCTTGATTGCAGAAGTCCTAGTTTGGCTGTCTTTATCTACACATGCAAAGATACAGATAAAGAATCACCTTCTTGTGCACCTGTGCATCAATTCTGATGCCCACTTATTTTAAGTGGCAGATTATTGATGTGTAAGGTCTGGTACCTTGCACACCATTAATGGCATAACATTACCCAGACAATATGGCACCTCACAAGTCCCTTGCCGAAGGGGCAAGTAAAACAAGAACGAAAAGGACTAGATGCTGCAGGATCGATGTAGTGCAAGAGCACACTGAGTTGCAGCGCTGGTTAGGTTCAGGAGCCCTGGGCTCCTCTTCTGGTACTGATATCTTCTGGTGGGTATCTCCCGCTGCCTGTGGAGGGTATGACCAACTCTCCGTATTTCCAGAGAACAGCAATAAAAAGTGGTCTGCTGCTATCCTTGGAGCTGCGCAAATTACGTAGTTAGTGTTGCCACACTGAGTGAGCATGGTAGAGGCAGCTAGAATCGTAGAATCATAGACTGGTTTGGATTGGAAAGGACCTTAAGATCATCTAGTTCCAACCCCACTGCCATGGGCAGGGACACCTCACACTAAACTATGTCGCCCAAGGCTCTGTCCAACCTGGCCTTGAACACCTCCAGGGTTGGAGCATTCACAACTTCCTTGGGCAACCCATTCCAGTGCCTCACCACCCTCACTGTAAAGAACTTCTTCCTTATATCTAACCTAAATTTCCCCTGTTTAAGTTTAAACCCATTACCCCTTGTCCTACCACTAGAGTCCCTAATGAAGAGTCCCTCCCCAACATCCTTATAGGCCCCCTTCAGATACTGGAAGGCTGCTGTGAGGTCTCCACGCAGCCTTCTCTTCTCCAGGCCGAACAGCCCCAACTTTCTCAGCCTGTCTTCATACAGGAGGTGCTCCAGCCCCCTTACCATCCTCGTGGCCTCCTCTGGACTTGCTCCAACAGCTCCATGTCCTTTTTATGTTGAGGACACCAGAACTGGGCACAATACTCCAAGTGAGGCCTCACAAGAGCAGAGTAGAGGGGCAGGATCACCTCCTTTGACCTGCCGGTCACTCTAAAGAAGGTTAAAGGCAGTATCTTTTATTATCTGGAGGCCCTTACTGCCAAACAAAGACAAACTGTACATGGAAAAAAGCACACATATCATCACCACTCTGCTTTCCTAGCTGTGTAGCCTCCTCGTTATTAGCTGAGATTTCATTTGAATTCTTTGCACAGTGGTTTGCCGTTAAAATCCTGACATTTACCATTTGCAGATAGTTACATACTTCTGTGAAATAGCACTGATGCAGTGGCATTAATTACTTGTCTTATAAAGGTGTCCACTGTCCAGAAACCAGTTCTCAAGCAATACCCTTCTTTTGTAAGCATGCAAAGATATGCATGCAAATATCTACAGGAATACTTACAAGTCCCAACCACTCCGTGTAAAGGTGCATATCACTAAAACATGCAGACTTTAAATCCCACTGCCTGTAACCATTGTATCAGCTTCTGAAATGAGTACCACAAGAGGAGGACTGAGGACATGGAGGTTTGAGTACCTGCAGTAAGAGCTATGTTCAGGTTTGTTTGATCAGACACGCATCTATCTGAAAAAATAGCTGTGCTCCAACTTAATCATCTAGTTCTGCACAATACTTAAAATAAACAAATTAATTCTACAGAGGAATTTAAATTGAACAAATGTATTCACTAGGGAAAGCATAGTGGCATGACTGAATGGCTTAAAATACATCTAAAGTGAAACTGTTCTTCAAATTATCAGCAGATCTGCAGATTTGTTCTTTAAACAGTCTCTGGACCTTGATAATCACGTTCTTTCTTTAATTATCACAGATTTACAGACAGGCAACAATTCCAGAATGCTGTTATGAGAGTTTGCATAAAACCAGCTTGGTTATTTAGCTGTGAAATAGCTATAGCTCAGAAGGATGTATCTTTGGAGCGAGGAGAAGAGAAGCTAGAGAATAATTCTGTGCTGTGAGAGAGGTTTCCAGATACTCCATGCAACTTCTGATGGACATGTTGCAGTTGTGAGGATTTAGTCACTGTTGCATTAATAATCCCACCCTGCTTTCACAGGGCATGATGTTATGCCCTTTCTGCTTTAAAAGGGTTGCATTTCTTCTCTACTAGATGATGCTAGGTGACCTTTTAAAATGTGCGGATAAATGAAGCAGCAATAAATTTAGTGCATGTCATGATTTAAAGAAGTCACTTGCACATTTTATCTTCTTTTTAAAACATGTCATTTACAAATAGAAGTGCTATAGGACAGTTCGGAAAGTGATTGAAAATTGTATATTATCGGACACCATGACGAATTTTGGTATTAGATTACACAATTGAAATGTGGTCTTACTAGGTATTAGTGTTGCATTATATTTCATATACTGACTGAATGAGTTTGATGAGTGAAGGCAGAGGATTAACATGCAAACTACCCCCATTGTTTCATATTAGAAAGTGAATATTTAGGAGCTGAAAATGGAAATTTGTTTCAGTTACATGGCACACATTTTTCAGTATGCAAATGTGCCACATCTGTGTATTTGTTTTGCTGCAGACACAACCAGCAAGAGTTTAGTGATGAAATCTGTTCTTAATTATGATAGCAGCTGTTGGAGCAGTAGCCATTTTTTTCCTCCTGATGTGAAGTTGCCTGATTTACTCATTTTTGTCTGCATTTGTCAGGGCTGCCAGTGCAGAGAGAGAACTCTTTGTGAGGGGTTGCAATTTGTTTTCTGTGCAAGAGCCAGTGAAAATTGACTAAATCTGCACAGCGGGGTAGTTTTATCTTTTCTTTTCCTGCATTGCAAGCTGTTGTACCTCTGCTCCAGCACAAGAGGCCTATAAAACTACCAAACAAATGAGAGAGCAGTTAAGTGTTCCAGCAAGTATCTTAAGCAGCAGTTCATGTAAACGAACTATGCCTTAATAAAGTAGGAAAAAAAACTTCTGACATCATAGCTGTGGGACAGATGGCATTAATATAATGTATTGATAAACACTTTGGAAGCTTATTTTTCCTTCCTCATTTATTTTGTTTCCATATATGAGCCTGGTAGATTACTGAAGTTTGTTAATGCCAGACAGTTTAATACTCTATTTCCTCAATATTTTGAAAATAGGAAGGAAAAGAAAGAGTGGGAAGATTATAAAAGGATGATATAAAACCTCCTTTCTGAATACACGATCTCATACGGTAATTTGTTAATGAGGCAATGCTGTTGCAAATCAACACAGAAAACAACCAAGAACGTTTCATAGCATAATGAAAAATTGGCCAAAAATTGCAGTGCAAATGAAAACAAAATAAAAAGGAGACATAAGTTATTGATACTAAAACTTCTGTGCTAAGAGCCTACTGAATGAAACATTTGCAGTCTACAATCACTGACTAATAGTCTGTTTCACACTGGATTGTTTCCACACCAATATTTTATGCCTTGGGTTTTTTTCTTTTTTTGATCTAGGCAACACTAAATTTAAACAGATTTCAGCCCTGCTCGTTTTCAGTTAACTTTTTGATGCCTTATCTTGCATCACTGAAAACAATACAAATTCAGCCTCAAAATGGAGTAAAAGCAGTAGAGGTCTTGAGAGAATGTGCAAAATTTGACATTCTTTATTGAGAGAAAAAATTTGCTTTAGCTTCCACAAACAGAAATAGTTCAGTGGATTGTAGAACTCTTCACTTAAGAGGATTCTCCTTTTATCTTCTACAATTCAACTTCTCCACTCTCTCTTTTGACCTTTAAATCTTTCATTTAACTAAAAGAAATTCAAGATCATGAGAAAATGAGAGGGTTCAGGTAAACTTTGCCTTACTTATAAACTAAGGTTATCTCAAAGTTAAGCTATCTGAAGTAATAAATTTGTAAATATAAAATGAGTTGACTGATGGATTGTGTCTCAGTAGAAGAATATTCTTAAATATCATGGGGATGGTCATACTGGGAATAGATGTATGGGCATGGGTAGGATGGAACAGATGTCAGGAAATACTGCCTACAAAAAGCTGTTTACTTAAAAAGAGAAAAAAAAAGTGAAAAAAAAAAAAGGAAGGGGAAAAAAAGGATTATACCGTGGTGAGCAACCTGAATAGTATAAACACACAGTGGATAGGCCGTAAGTTACAGTGCTCTATCCAGTGACAGGTAAAGTGTACTGCAGTAGGGCTCACCTTGGAGTACCACTGCCTCTCTGCTGCTAGTGCAACCACCTTTGTGGTGGGTGACTGCTGGGCATTGTCCCTGGAATAAATGGCAGTTCTTACGATTTACAAATTCCTAGTTTATTTTATTTTTGTGAGTTTTCCAAGATGCCTGTGCATGGCCAGTTTTAGCCTTTTGAACTGCATATATTGTTGCCATTAGCCTGTTAGAACACTGCCATGAATCTCCTTGGTTCCCCATATTTTCCTTTAGCCATGACTTCCTTCAGAAAAGTACTTTGTCTCCTACAAGGAAGCCCAAGTGCTGTTGCTACTGGAATATAAAAAGGATTTTGGGGGCTTCTTGTCTATACCATGTTTCTATGTCATGTGCTTGTTTTCATGAGAAGGAACATCGGGAGGGCAGCAAGAGTCATAATGAAGTTACTGGAGAAGTAAGGAAGGTCTGAGTTTTCCACTGAAGTTGCTCTTAAAATGTGTCTTTTCTCTGACTTTTTATTTTGACCATTTCATCTTCTGGGTGGACCTACCATTAGATGTTTCTAATACAGATGTGGTCACGTGAACCAGTGACTCAAGGCTCCAATTAAACTTGGTTGAAATAAATAAGCTATTTTTAGGTGCAATTAATCTGACCTTCCCAAATGTCTATTTAGAATAAGATAAATCTTTAAAAGTATGTAACCCTCTCCATCGACCAGCAAGTGAACATAGAGCAGTTATCTCACACGTAGATGTCTACAGTAAGTCAAATAAATCCTTTGCTTTCCATGACTCTTTTCTATTGCTGCTGTGCCAAGCATGTTGCATACCTAGATAATTACTGTAGTTTTGAATAGTAGTCACTGATCCTGTAGCTGTGAATTGCATATTATTCACTAACTGGATATTTTTTTTTCCCTCAAAAAAGCACCATTTACAAGAGGTTATAGGTTCTAGTAAGGTGTCTTCACACTTTAGTATCATGATTACAGTAATAAATATACAGAAATGTTGCTCTGTATCATTATGTCACTGAAATTTGCTGACACAGTAAATTGAAAATGGAATACAGTGAATTATGACTTATGACTTCAGCATATGTTACAGAGGGTACTTTAATAGAAGAGGTGCATGTGATACTAATTACACTGTGAAATCACACTATAATAATACTTCAAGTAATCACACTTCAAAGTGACAAGATTTTTTTAAAAGGCATCTTCAAGGGGACGCCGTCTGTTCCAACTTTTTATGCCTTTTCCTTGTTACATAAAAAAGCATTTACTTTTGTGTCGGCAAATGTTTTCAAATATATTCCATATAAAAACAATCGTCTGATACTGCGTTTGGATGAATGCATGGGGTTGTAAAGCACTTGAGGCAGCAAAATCTTTGATCCCCCTAGACAACTTGGTGTGAAAATAGGGGAAATATGGTCTTCCTATTTACGTAGAGAAAAGATTTAAAGACATACCATACTATAGATGTCACCTCCTGCTGTCCAGTAACTTACTGGCTGTCAGCCAGGATAAGAGAAAAAGATGCGCTTTGTTTAATACCCCAAAACCCAAGTGATTAAGAATTGCATTCTGCCAGGAATTTGGAGAGGAAAACATGCCCGGTCCCTGCAGATCTGAGTAGCAGCTTGGTAACAGTCCCTCAGGGCTAGGGACGGGAAAGTGGGACATTTGCTGCACTCCTGCTTCTCCAGCCCACATTTCCACAAATACAACGCATTTAAGGGTAAAGGAGACAGCCCTGTGTCCCTGATGGAGGTGCACACAGAAACACCCTGGAACTTACCTCCAGCATCCCACTCTGTGTGGGATGTGCTAATTCTTACAATGTCAATTATCTTGTAAGCTCCACTGCCACTGCAAGATGTTTGTAAGGATTTTTTTTCCTTGGATAACATGTTTTTTTTCTCCCTCTGAGATGACTCGCACAACTACATGACTCCTGGAGCTACAGTTCAAAAAATAACAGATCTTAGAAAAGTGCACAATGCATAAAATCTACATTGATGTAGCTTAAAAATTCAGAATACTGGGTTTGTTCTCAGTCCTTTCTAGAAAAAGTGCGTTATCTTTGATGTATAGATAAAGACAAGAGGAGAAGTCCTGGATCCATTGAAGGCAAAGGTAAATTTCTCATAGCTTCAAGAGTTTTTTAAAAAAAGTTTGGTATATTTTTGATAGAGCAACATTAATGTGGTTTTCGTTTTTTTTTTTTTTTTTTAATAGTAGATTCTCCAAAGCAGTTGATGCAGAGATTAACAGAACCAAATGTTTTTTTCTGGAGGGGGAAAAAAAAAAGGTAAATGTTGAAATATTTAATTTCAAAATTTTTAGGTCAAACATTTCAAGTTTTTAATGAAAAAGAATTCCCTCATTCCAAATTTTTCTTTCATTTCTTACTTTTTCAAGGGAAATAGTCAGACTATTTGGTTTCAAATGAAATAAATTGTTTTGATTGATGTAGTATAATTCATTTTCTATTCCTTCTTTCCTTTTTGAAGAAACAACAAACTAAAAATATTCAGCTCAAACAAGAACAGATTTTCTTACAATTTTCAGTTCAGCTACCAACCCAGAAAATCCATTATTTTCACATTTTTAATTCATAGTAAAGTCTTAGGAACTATTTTGGCCTGTCACTTGATGGGCATATTGCATAAAATATCTTAAATATTTATGAATGTATCAAGCTCTGACAAAAGTAGCTTGAGTATCAGATTTGTTTTTTGAAGTAAACTTTACAGATATAACTCTGCATAATGAAGAAAGTCTTGCTTAAACTGATGTCAAAAACATTTCATTATAAAACATATGGGGAGCGGGAGGAGGGGAGCGAAAGGTATTTTTTTGTCCTTCTTATCTTGGGTCACTGTAGACTGAACTATACTAAATGTTTAATTCATGGCCAAGAAATACGTGATTTTTAGTAGGTTTTCCTGCTGGAGTAAAGCTCTATGTGACTTAATTGGAAATTTAATTTAATTTAAATTGAAAAGTTTTTTCATTTGTGAAGTATTCCCATCAGAAATACAGGATATCTTGCAGAATTAAACTTTATATCATTGTTAGACTCTTACTTGATTATTTCCCATCTGTGTCCTCCCATAGTCATGTCTCTGTGTTTGAATTTTGCATTGTGTGTATTTGATGAGACATTCCCTTCTTTAATGCATCGATTTTTTTCCTAAAGAAAAAGTGACAATGAAAATAAATAATTAACAGAAGACTTGGAAAGTGGTTAATTTCTTGAGCATTTGCTGAGAAAGCGTTGCAGTAAACCCCGAATATAGGTGTTAGGTATAAAGAACAAGTTAATACAAAAGGCCTCAACTTTGCCTTGGGGGAACCCACTGACATCTTTCCAGGAGCATTAGGAGAGTACTCGCATTTCATGGAGTGGACAGTAATTGCCTTTTGCTTTAATGTGGAGATAAGGGCTGCAGAAGTCATCGGCTCTGGAGTCCTCCAGCTGAATCGGAGTGGCTCCTTCTCTTACCAAGGTGGAGCATTGCTTCTTGGGGACAGTAGTCCTAAATGCTGCATCAGGCAGAGGAGACATAAACCTATAGATGTTGAAGACAAGCAGTTTACAAGCTGAATGAAAGAAGTGTACGCATTTGGTCACACTTCAGTAAGTCTGATGTTAAGTTTTAGGGGAAGCCTAATATTTAATCTTACTTAGAAAAAACTCAAACAACTTCTATTTCAGCCAGCAGTGTCCCGTGGAATAAATAAAGTAAATCAAGTTCTAGTATTTTGACCTCACAAATTGCATCCATCGGTGCACTTTACGTATTGTTAAGGGAGTGGTGGAAGCGAAGAAGGAGAACAGGAAAAAGTGGTAGGGGCGATTAAAGCAAGCAAACAAACAAACCAACTGAAGAAACAAATGTCAACTACTGCATTGCTGACCAGCCACATCCCACTCAGACAGTTATTTCTGTCCTCACTGGCAGCCCAGCTGCAGACACAGGGGAAGTGCTGCTGACCGTGTCAGTGCTCCTGGTGGGCTGACATCAATACTGGCAGCTCTTGTAGCTGAATGATACTAACATTTGAAAGCCAGGCTCAGCTTTTTCCAAAACTGGGAAACTGAATACTTATCTATAGGCATTGATATGATGTTCTTCTGTCGATTCATCATCACACCCAGTAACCACTGCTGATGTGAAACTAAACTTTCTGAGGTTTTTGTGAAGAGCAGCAAATGCTGAGAGGAAATGCTGAGGAATGCGTGTGGGACTGCTGATTTCTGTGCTAATTGGGTAGCTTTTGCTGTTGCTTTAGTTACTTGTAAGCTGGAGGCAATTTTGTGGGTCTAGCACAGCCTGAGACTTCCTATTTTGAACTGAAGAAGCTTGGCCCAAGGAGTGCCACAGCTGAAGTGGAAAGGAACTCAGGGGGCTGTTGAGTGCCAAGGCTTGAAACCAAAAACCACCAGACCCCACATAGTTTGAGGGTCTGATTTTGAAAGTCCTGGCTGAGACTTTAAAAATAATAATTCATTAAATAATTTTCCTAAGCATGGTGCACCAAAAAGGTGGGAAGTAGGTAAGTCAATATGAACTACAGATGGCCTTATTTTTATTTATGGTAAGGCCCCTTTATCTTGCTTTTTATCTCCCTTATAAAGGAGCCCTAAAATTAGTGTAGATATTGCAATTTAAAATCCATTACATTCATTGTAAAGAGATTCATTGTGAGGATGAAGGAGGAGAGGTATGGTTTAGTGATAATGAGAATCAGGCCCATTATTCCCAAGAAATTAATTTTGTTTGAGTGAGAGAAGGGGAACTTCTAGGTCATTTCAGTAGTTATTCTATTCTGTAAAGAATAAATAAAGAAGACTCTGTACCACTGGCAAATTTGATCTGTAATGCCTCATGCACAAATCAGATTGTTCAAATGAACCTTGATGGCTGCAGAGAAGCATAAGAGAGACTGACAGGGAGTATTTGGTTTGCAGAAAATAAGTCTTCGTTCTGCAGTTGACTGACTTGCTCACCTTGCCTGTACATCTGAGAAACATATTTTACTGGTGGGTTTGCACACACCTACACCTGTACTTAAGTAAGCTTTTATTACTGGGTGCCTTCAACACACAATATTTGTATGTGGATATCCATAAACTTTGGGAAATACTGTGCTTAGTTCCAAAGTGTGGTCTTTTAAACCACTTTGTAGTTGCCTCAAGTCCAGAGCACTTGCTGTCACTGATAAAAAAGCTCATCAAGCATACCAGTGTTTCAAGGGCTTTATCCCTGTTCAGAAAACAGTAGTAAACTATATTTACTCACTTTTGTGCATGGCTTAAAGATGGCTTAAGGGATTTAAGTGAAGCAACTTATCCGATAAGGCCAAATGTGAATGGTATTATCCGAAATGGTAAATATTTTGAAAAACTGAGCTCACAAAAGCAAAAAATTATTACAGTGATTATTTTGGATTAGAATCTAGTAGATTACAATTATGAAATCTGGTGACAAAAATCTAATTTTCTTCTCCCATTCATGACATATTGGGGAAAATTAATGGAATTTTTACTTTACCTATTGCATGTACTTTACCTATTGCTAGTACTTAATAAAAAATATCATATTTGTATACAGTAACCTAAACCAATGCTAATTATAACACTAGTATAACATATTTCTGTTACCCTGCTTCTTTTGCTTTGCGCATATGGCATGTAGATCCAAACCCCCAGGTGTACCTCTTGGAGTTGTCTATTCTTTGCTTGCTTTTAATTCTATAAGGGGTGTTCATACAATTGGTTAGTGAACATAGAAAGGAGAACTAGCATTAATAGTTTTTAGATCAGTCTCTTGATCTCCCTGGAGGATTTTATCTTACAGCTACATTAGTATGATGAGGTATATGACTGGGTTTTGTTTTAATTAATGTTTTAGGCTTCTTCTCCCATAGATTTTGGTTGTAGCTGGTGTGATCATATTGCTCCACTGTGTCAGAAGTGTTGAATAACACACTTTTTCTTCTGCTTGGAAAGACTTAATAATGAGTTCACAGGTGTTAAATTAGAATTATTTCAATCTATTGTATAAAGTCAGGCACCAATTAATTTCTCGATGTTGGTTCAGGCAAACTGAAGAATAACCAGGTAACAATTTGAAAGTCTTATACTAAATTGCTTCTTTACTCCAAGGCACTGCATCCCTATATCCTAATAGGTTTTGAGGTTTTGCTTCTGAAGACTAGCTTTATAGATAGGAAACCCTATCCATGTATGACACAATAAATTTGACTAACAGTGTCTCTCAACTGTAATGCATAAACATCCTTTCACCCCAAAACACTGCTAAGGTTAAATTCGTTTTGGAATAATATTTAAATGCAATGCAGAAACGGTGCCTTCTGGAATTAATGAATGTTTCTGCAGGTTTGGCTGTCTCTCATGTTCTGATTACAGGACTTGACGCAAGGCTCTTATTAAGAAAATGTCTCATTAATACACTACTTCTAGAAGGGAAGAATCCTCAGCAGACATTCCCTCCCATTCAGCAGATCACAACACAAGGTCCCTGCCACAGCCATTTAAAAATGAAATGGAACCAAGCAACCTAATTAAAATAGTATCTGCAGAAGCTCTATGTGCCACCGAAGACTCATACATGAAGTAATCATTTTCTGTAAAATGTTTCATAAATAGAAAACAAAAGAAGCATCTAGTTTCAAAGAAAAAAAAAATCCAAAGGAGGGAACAAAATGTTTATTTACAATTAATAACACGTAGACCAGCCTCAGTCAAAACTGCATTTAAATTAAGACAGAGAGAAGAATATTGAGATAGCATCTGGCTTTGCAAGATATATTGCCCCACGTAATGTTTTGCAGAAAGAGTGAATGCTACAAAATTGTCGAAGGCTATCTAGTAACCTTGACAAGATCCAAACCTGTGAATATATACGTAAACAAGGCTGAAAAAAAACCAAAGTGGATAAAATCTACCCTTCCCTGAGCAGAGTTGTGAGAAAGCCTTTTAAACATAATTTTAAACCTGTTTAATCCCCCTGCAAAAGTAGATGAGACTTGTGCTGGATTCAGCAATGTCCTGGGTTCAGCTACAGCAGTCATTTTTTCTCCTTCTTAGTAGCTGGTGCAGTGCTGTGTTTTTGACTTTCAGTCTGGGAACAACGCTGATAACACCGATGTTTTTAGTTGTTGCTAAGTAATGTTTACTCTGACCAAGGACTTTCTCAGTCTCATGCTTTGCCAGAGAGGAGGGGAAGCCAGGAGGAAGCAGAGGCAGGACACCTGACCCAAACTGGCCAAAGGGGTATTCCATACCACAGCACGTCATGCCCAGTATATAAACTGGGGGGAGTTACCCGGAAGGCCCAGATCGCTGCTCGGGTCGGGCTGGGTATCGGTCAGCGGGTGGTGAGCGGTTGTGTCCTTTTCCCTTGTTATTCCTCTTATCATTATTATTGGTAGCAGTAGTGGTTTGTATTATACCTTAGTTACTGGAGAGCTGTTATCTCAACTCGTGGGAGTTACATTCCTTCGATTCTCCTCCCCGTCCCTCCGGGAGCGGGGGGAGGAAGGAAAAGGGGGGGAGTGAGCGAGCGGCTGCGTGGTTCCAAGTTGCCGGCTGGGTTTGAACCACGACAAGCAATGGTAAAATCATCTAGTTAGAATTAGCAGTATTAGCAGCACTTCAGCAGAGAGAGGTAAGGGAAATGATCCCTTCAGAGCTTGTTTTAAGAAAGCTTGCACTCAGTGAATAAGTAGCTTCTGTTAACAGGACATCTATAAAAATCCCTTCTTTATCTATGTTTGCATTCAGTTAATAATAATGTAGAGATAAGCTGCACAACAGAGGAGAGGGTTTACTTTCAAGAGTTGCCCGTGTAGCTAATGACAAGAGATGATAGAAGCTCTGCCAGGGGATGAGCATGGGTGGAGGATGATGAGAGGAGCAGGTTTAACTTCACTGAGCAATCAATATACAGCATCTGAAGGTCAAAGGAACTTGAGAGTGTTCAAAAAATATAGGTATGTCAAGAAACTTGAGGGGGTTGCAAACTGAACATCTTTCTTTGGGTCGTTTTCTGGGCAGACATAGAGTTGATGTGATTTTTTTTACAGTGTGTGTAAGAGTGTACTTTGGTAATAATATTAAAGCCGGATATGACAGTCATTACCACTTCTGAATAACGGTACAGGTATACTGATATGTTGCAACAAAGCAATTGCAGGTGGCTTATTGACTTCTTACGTGACAGCATTTGTGTTCATTGCAATTGGTGTGATTAGCTTGGCCTTTTAAGGAGTGATATCTTAAGTGCACTGGCAGAAGGAGGTCTGGAAATCTCAAATCGTTTCTCAAGAGCACAGCCGAAATCCCCATTGCAAGTCAGACTGTGTACCTAGTTGAAGTACCAGACTTGTGTATCTGGTTGAAGGCAGCACTGGGTGAAACCATGAGTTTCCAGTTTGCAGTAAGTTTTGACATTTCAAAAATTTGTTGTGCTCCTTTTCAGAACTATGAAAACATGGACCCTCTTCAGATAGTCCCTGAGCTGTAGCTGTATGTACATTATTAATTTGAGTTGCCTTGTTCCAGCTGCTGTGTATAAAACTGGCTCCATAGTTATTATCAAATATGAATGTACTTCTAACAGCTTCCTCTTAAGTGAACTAATGTCATCTGAAACATACTTATGTCTGTGTCAGATACCTGTGGTTTAAAGAGGTAATTTCACTGAGACTCCTAATGCATATTAGTTTGCGTAGTGTTTTCCAAAAACATTGTATGCTATAGATGAGCCAGATTCATCAATACCCTTCAGACCATCTGTTTCATTTCCTCATCACCTTTTCCACAGTACAGTGTGGTTTCTGTCCAGTTCCTTTCTTTTACTTCCTTTCTTCATGAAATGGAGACAATCCCCATGCATCAGACATTTGCTCTGCTTACAAAGGCAAGTGTTTTGGAGGATCATTTATCTGTAAAGTTCAGTGCCAGGAAAGGCAAGTGTGCTTTGCATATATACAGTGTGTGTTATATATGGTGATTATTTAAAGTAAACCTGTAAAAGAATAATGTAAATACATGGCAAGAGTTTTAAAAGGTTCAGCACTGGCCTCATTTCCCACTGAGTCAAATGTGAGCAGAGGGAGGTTGAATTCAACAAGAGGGCTCCTGAAAATCTCACCCATGGTTTGGGGCTTTGTTGTTTTTTGGTTTGTTTTTTTTTAGAAAAAGGCTAGATTAGAAACGGGAAAGATCTCTGTCAAACAATGTTTGCTGTCACTGAGTTGCAGAAATGGAGGATATTTAGGGGATGTAACAAAAATACCTTCCTCCCCATCAGGACTTTGATAAATAGCGTGCGTTCTGCTGTGTTTCTCTCACCAGGCATCCAGAAGCAGTAAAATGACACACACACACACTCATTTTGTTTATATGACAAGTCTTCCTTTTGGAAAAAAAACCCTGATAAATGAAATGCCACATCTACGGCAGTGCAGGAGATCTCATTTCTCTTCGGGCTGGAAAATGAGTGAAATGAAAATGAGTCACTGAAATCATGTAATTGTGCCTCTGTGTGCATCTGTGTGTGAGTGTGCACATGCAAGGAACCGTCTGTCGCTTGGGATGGCTGTGCATACCTGGGAGCTGTGGTGAGAAGGTGCAGCTCGTTATGCGTCAGGCTTGCCTTCCTCTTGGAATGATGTGGATGGGGTGGCACATCCCCAGCCTTGCCATCCCCCTTCTGCAGGAGGGGTGGTCTCACTTTGCTGCAAGCCATCCCCAACAGCACCATTGCCTGGCAGAGCAAACCCTGCTGGCCTAACCAGTCACCATCTGGGCTGGACAATTTAAGCGACCGGGGGCAGTTTCTCTGTAGCTGAGTTGATACAGGGTATACCTGCTGTCAGGTTTTGGACTCACCTTCCTGCTTTGTGTCACCCCAGTCAGCTGATTGCAGCCCCTGAGATGCATGCAGCTCCAGAGCAGTTTGCATGTGGCTCCCAGGCTGGCAAATGTCCCATGGTTCACCTAGGCAGTGCAGACAAGGGGAGTGGACTCCTTTTGCGATACCCCACCACAGCCAGGTAGAGGGCTCAGTCACATCAGTCCTACCTGCCTGTGGGCCAGGATCTCCAGACAGCTTCCTGAAGAGGGTGGTAGGTGCCTGGCAGGTCAATGAAGTGTTTTGTAGTTGGCCCAGAGAGCCATTGAAGTTGATTGCGCTGTCACAGCCTAATGAGCATTGCACTGAGCTCCTGCGTTTCATTTAGGAAGTCTCTGGCTCCAGTTTTGGCACGTGGTGTCTTAAAAGCAGTGCCTAGAGGTTCTGCCATGTCATCTCACCACTTAACAGACCAAACCTTTCTCGCCAGAGGGCATGGTCTTTTTTGCAAGTGCTTGTCCTTCGTCTGCCCAGCATGCCCAACAGCTCATGCTTCCTCCTGAGTCCTGTGACAGGGACTCTTCTTCACACGGAACCTCTCTGTCATCTTCTCATTTCTCATGCCATCTCCTTGACTTCCTGTAATCAATTAATTTCAGAGGCTGGGAGTCCTTGCCTAGCAGCTTTCTCAAAGGTTCACATCTCTGTTGCACAGAGCAGGATGGAGAGCATGTATGCAGAACTGTTTTATTTTTGCATCTCAATTGAGTCCCTTGTCTCTCCGCGTAGGCTTCATGTTCTCTGGGGGGGTGGTGCCAGCAGTGTCCTCCTCACAGTCTCCTTGGAGCAGTCATTGTCCTCCAAGATGATGCTTCTGAAATAGACAAACATTCTGGTTTGCAGCCTTCTATTTTAGTGTCTTCACTGTCGAGTGTTTTTATTTTGTAGAGAGAGGTCTACGCCATATTGTAAGCATCTGACTGCGATAAAATCCTCCAGGCTTAGCCCTTTTGATACCTGTCTAATTATTACCAGGCACATGTGCAGATGCACATTTTTCTTTTCTTTATTTCTATTTCTGCATACCTCTTGCATTAAGCGCAATAGAAGATGGGTGAAGTTTTGTACTGAGAATGGTCACAAAGTGTTGCCTGTAGAAGTTTTGGAAGCTGACCCTTGAAACAATCTCAGCAATATCTGAGGGGATGTGTGTGAGTATGCTCACTGTACCTGTGCTATCTGATTCACAGAAGCTTAAATTAATGCAGGTGGATAATTTACCTGGGGCAAAGGCATATTGGGTTAGTGAAGGGGGAGAGCAGAAATGCCAGGCAATGTATTTCTATATCGTACATGCTTTACAGAAGATTGGAAAGGCAGTGATTTTTTTATTTCAGGACCTTCAGCTGTCTGTTGACATTGGATTCATGTTATCTAGGATCAGTGGCACCAGCTCGTCTTTTGATCAATCCATACCCAACAAGACAAGGCTCGTCCTGGGCAATATGCTTCAGGCACCCCTTGGTGGATGCATGGTAGCTCCACATATTCCACCCGTGCCTTCTCTCCAGAATACTGGGAAAGAGCTGAGTGGTTTTGAAATTTTCTCCTTGGAAATGCTTCAGACTCAGCCTTAGTTTGCAGCTCTGTGAGTGCTTGCCCTCACAGCAGTCAGCTAAATTCAAACTGGATAGCTCAGGCCCCCTTTTCCTTTGCTACAAGAGGCTGTCTCCATGCCTCACCTCAAGCATTTCTCCCTCTCTCTATTCAGTCTCCACATCCCATCCCACCCCACCAGACCCTGAACCTCTGTGAAGGCCAAACACAACCCTCTGAATGTAAAAATCACGTGCAGTATCTATGCCCTTCTGACGCCATTGAGAAATGTTTGGGGTGGAGAATGGAGACCACCTCATGTAGCAAAGGAGGAGGACACCTGAGCTATCAAGCTTGAAAATGACCAACAATCATGAAAGAAGCAGAATCAGAGCTCTTTATTGTAATGATGTCATCTGACATGAGAAAAGGAGCTGACTGATTGTGGCTATAGCATGAATGAAATTATTTTTGGCTTTTTTCAAGTGTGTGCTTATATTGTGTTACCTGCTACCTCACCTCTTCTTGTCTTTCTGCCTTCAATTTTTAAGTCTCAAATCCAGGTAGCATCTGCTTTTTGTTTGGGAAATGCCTGAAATATTGAAATGCTCTCAAAGTTAACAAATGAAGACAATGATAATGGCAGTGTAGTGTAGAAAAGTTGGGGAAAAAAAATTACTGATTCCCACAAAGAACATCAAGGTCTGGGTGAAATTTGGCTCTTTTTACACAAAAGACAAGGGAGTAGAAGCTGCCTGGGTTTGTGGGAAGGCAGAAATTTGATTTTTCTGGGCTTAGATTTACATTGGAAGGAAAAGCAAGAGAACTCTGCTCCTGATTATGCTGTAAATCAAATTAACTTTACACATCTGCTACGTCTTTCAAGTTTAGTGTTCTCTGAATTACTGCCTTCATGTTTACACTGTTAAAAGTCTAATGCATTAGTAAGCAGCAATCACCACAGCTTTGCCCTGCATTAGCAAAAAGCAAGGGGAAAAAAAAAGAAAAACACAACTCTTTGCTAAGAAGGACTGTCAGGGATTACTGCATGTGCACGTTGTGACAAACCAAACAGCCTCCAGGGTGCTTCTCTCCGCGCTGCTGCTCACTTCATGTTTTATCCATTAAGTGAACATGATGATGGTATTTTTTCTTATTTCTTGACATCACTTTTACCACACTGGTGAAATTTAACATGCACTCATCTTGCCTCACTATAAGCAGCAATGTCATATAAATTAGTTTTGAAGAAATAATTTTCTTGTCAATAGTGGAATTAAAAAACCCTCCCTTGCTTTTTTTGTGTTTTTTGAAGAGAAGGACTTGTATTCAGCAGGCTTAAATTTGATGAGATTAAGACAAATATACAAGGCTTTGCTCACATTACCAGATTTTTATTATTGCCCTGTTTTTGTGGGAAGTATACACATTTTAAACTTATTTCAATAATACAAATAGGTTCATCACATAGAGAATTTAACTGTTAATATAGCCCTTCTGTGATCTATAGCTGTTTTTAAAGGATCGTTCAAAAAGAAGAGGAATTATTCAAGGAAATGGGTTTATTATAAAATTGTTGGGATTACATTCAATAATGGAGTTGATGTTCCCTGGGAAAAAGCTTTCCCCTTCTTCTCTGTGTATGTCACCCCTTATTTGCATTTTGAAAACATTTTCATTGCACTCTGTGGAGTTTCCTCACTTCTTTTAAGAATTTAATGTAGCTGAAAGTGATATTTGTCTCTAGTTTCCTGGGAAAAGAATCACAACTGCTACCAAAGAGACAGAGAATTTCTGATTGTTGGGTTTTTCCATAAAACTAATTACGAAATTGTGTATTGCCTGGCATGATAGTCTTTGAGCTGCCTCAGGTGGTTGTGGCAGGATGAGAGGCCATACATGCCCAGTATGCCAGATGGAATTTATATTAGCAGGAAAACTCTGGTTTTGACAGGACTATCATAGTGTCCCACTGCTTGTCTTCCTTGGTATTGTGCAGACTGCTCTCTTCTTCAAAGACCGGCTCGTCTCTTGTCCTTCTGATGTAAAGAACACATCAGACACAGCAAGAACTTCCCCGATCCTGAGGTGGATTTCCCCTGAAAATGATTTAGCTTCCTGCCTTTATCTTCAATAAATCTTGGCAGCCAGACAGAACAATCCATTGCCACTCACATCTTGCTTTGTATAAAAGTTACCCTTAACCTAACGGGAGCTATTTGATCCTTTAAAACTGCAAGCTACCTTTGGTGAGCTCCTGCTTTTCAAATACTGTGCTGTGGCTGCAAACAATTATTTTGCCCTTGTCATCACCATCATCATCCATTGTTCTTTTTTCCCCAGTGTACTTAATCTCCCCTATCTAAATCCAGTTTTACATATAAATAAAAATAGAAAAATTCTCTTCAGTTGGTTGTATATGATAATAGAACCATAGAGCAGTTAGGGTTGGACAGGACCTTCAGATCATCCAGTTCCAACTCCCCTGCCATGGGCAGGGACACCTCGCACTAAACCATATTGCTCAATGTTTAATAAAAAACAGAAGTCGTGGTAGATAAACTTTTGGGAATGATACAGGTGCACATTTAATCTGAGACTCATTTACTGAATGAAGAAAGGCTGCAATAACTTCTGGACCACAATGTTCTGTAGAAACAGACCTTTGCTCAAGAATTATCTATATCCTAGAGGACAAATCAACTGAATTTGGGGGAAAAAAAAATGCTCATGTTGTGGTGATTCAATACATGTGGACATTATTAATGAGGAGATATTGCCCATTGGTAGGGCTAGTTTTGTTGGGTTCTGTCCTGTGCACCTTTGTAAGGAGAGAGAGAATGCTCTTATCCTTCCTGTTAGCATCTGTCTCCCAGAGGTATGAAGCACCCTTATATTTTTGGTGTAAACCCAAAAGATCCTGGATTCAGAACCCATACTCTGGGGACCAGAGGGGACCTGTTGTGTCATCCAGGGCTTAGCTTTTCTATCTATGCTCAGCTCCATGCTATGAACATCCGTAAGTTCACTTACAGTGGGGTGAAATGTACTCCCATGGAGGTATCCCTGAATCAATTTGAAATGTAAGATAGCAAGGTGCCCTCACAGATATAACACAGAATCTACAGTGCTCAGGCTTATCTAGAATGAGAGTCAGAAGGCGAAGGGATGTCAGGGTCCTCAGGTAGTACCAGACTCCACTAGTGGTCAACTAGATCCAGCACTAACTGGCCCAGAGATTGCAACTCCACAAGATTTTTTTTAGGTAGAAATGTAATATGTTCAAGAGGAGTGTTCTGCTTTGAAACTAGGTGAACTACATGAACTTAAGCCATCTAACATTAAATTTGTTGTTCTGGGTTTCAGATTTTTCAAACTCGTTTTGCTCTATCACTCTGTCTTCCCACCATCAGCAAAGAAAACACGCTAGTTCCTGCAGCTTTTGAGTTCAGAATTCACAACATTGATTTGATTTAAATACAGGATTTGGGGGTACACTTTGTATTTGTAATGTTGAAAACTATTTTAAAAATTCAGAATTAAAGCCTCAATTTGAATCAAAACTGTATCATTCCAGATTAAACTAATTGAGGATTGGCTTTATAGGCAACTTTGAAATAGTTCTTGTCTCTGATTAGTTGGCAGAAAACATTTTAAAAGCCAAGTCTGTATCCAGTAAGAATAAAAGCTGGTAAAAATTTGCTTTTAAAGCATTTCTCAATTAAAATGAGGGGGGTTTGCCTAACATTATCATCTTTCTTCAAAATTCTTTGATTCATTCATTTTGGGCTGAAAGAGTCAAAAGATGAAAAATACTTCAGATATTATATATGAATAGCTTAAATCTTTTAGCAGAAACTTTGCAAGCCATTTGAGTAGCAGCACTGAGACAATAAAGCTTGCCTGGAATTTTGGATCA
Organism: Nestor notabilis; assembly: GCF_000696875.1. Classification (NCBI taxonomy): domain Eukaryota; kingdom Metazoa; phylum Chordata; class Aves; order Psittaciformes; family Psittacidae; genus Nestor; species Nestor notabilis. Next base: position 89,278 of record NW_009913257.1, read on the forward strand.
TTAATCAGTGTTCTTTATACAGAAATGTTGCTTGAATTGGCACAGTCCCACACATTGATGGGAAAGAACTGCAGAATGGAGAAGTCCTTTTATTTAAAAGCAAAAAATAACACTCCAGAAGCATGACTAGCAATATTATACTAAAAATAGTTGCTTTCTTTGACTTTTTAGCTGATTAATTGGTTATGTAAGAGAAATATTTATAGCATAGGAGCAGCCCAACCTGGTATATACCCAGAAAGCATAGTATGACATGGACAATCTGGGGAGAATAGCTGAAATAAAAAAGACTTTACTTTCTTGTCATGATATGATATGATAGGATTTAGCACTAAGGCCAAGAGACAAAATCGAAACCAGGATCCTTTTAGCCCCTTCACCTGGTTCCTGGGATGGCGCATTTTTCTTTGAATGAATAAATGGATGACATGTATGTCCTAAAAGCAGAGATGGTTGGTAGATACAAGTTTGATTGTTAATTGATTGCATCAATTAGTAAATTGAACATAGCAATAATGTCTTTAAGTAATGACAATTTCTTAGATGGCAGTGTCCTTCCATCCCAGTTTCAATTGACTTTACCTTGCTACACTTTTTTCTTGTGAAGGCTCCATATGCCAAATATGTTTCATGTCATGGCATCTCCACCAACTCACAATGATATATTTCATCTGCCTTAAAAATTTGACTCCTTTTTAGTAGTCATTTTATGTAAGAATGCCAACATTTTCTCAAAATGAGTGAAACCACTAACTTATCAAGCTGTTGCCAACACACTAACAATAGAGAAGTAGAGCCTAAGAAACATATAAAATGTATTCTTTTCCTTTTTCTAAAATTTTCAACAATTATCCTTTCCTTGATTAAGGGTAGGTTCAGGAAAATAAATTTTGTGCTCTGCATTTTATCTGTTTCCATTCCAACTTTTTTATTCTATGTGGACTAGAACAAAACTTTTCCAAGTAAATAGAATATATGAGAAAGATGAGAAATGAACAGCCAGATAACTAGTACATTTTGGCTGCAGCCAGAGCAAAGGAGGAGAGAAGGCAATGCATATGGGGTGAATAGGGATTCCCAGAGTGAGAACACGCAGAAGTACTGTGCAGTGTGTTGTTGTTATTTTTATTTGCAAAATGGACTCATGAAATCTTCATCATTATCGTTGCTCTTTCTGAATGTGTCCTGCCATTAGCACTGCCCCAAACTCAAGAAGACTCTGTGTAAATGCTCAACTTTTATTTTTCTTGAAGGCAAGCTAGGAGAACAAGCTCTTCACAAGGGAATGAAACACCTATCCTGCACCTTAAAAATAAAAGTTAAAATAAAAAAAAATCATAAAGCTGTTTTTCAGGTGCATCAACATTAGTACCTGATTTTGGATCAGGGCTTGCATCTGAAGTCGATCTTTTGGTCATCCCCACTTACCAGAGTTCAGTTCACCTCGCAGAGCAGCGTTAGAGTGTGCAAACTAGATTCTTTTCAGATGAAAGTAACCCAAAAATTCATTCCAGAAACACACCTAATGCACTCCAGACCCTAATGAGCACTCTAAAGAACAGACTAAGCACTAGTCTGGAACACCCTGAAATGCAAGTAGGTAGGTTCTTGGCATGAACCATTTCAGTCTACTGCTCCTCTTCAGCCCCACTTGCTGATGAAATAAGCTCTACTTTCTACTGAGGTTTGCTTTCACTTACTGTGACCTTCGTTCAAACAGACTGTGTCTCTCCCTCAGTTCTGCCTGCTCTGAGGGTAGTTCTTTGCTTCACTATTAAAAATCAGCAAAGCATGAGGAAGGAAGTGATGCAGCTTCACACCAGCTGAAGATCTCAACTCTCCTGCTGTCATCTGCCAGATCTGGCTTTCGCATGCTCAAGAGATTTTCAGAAAGAAAAGCTGATGGAAGAAGGATGACTTGTTGGGACATATGCAGCAGCATTTTTATGACAGCTCCAGCCAGCTTTACTTCAAATTTACTTCAAGCAGCAGTGCACCTTTGGTTTGATTTTTAAATGGTAATGTTTACTCTTTATTAATAACAAGACTGCCTTATAGTAGACAATTTTGGACCAAATTTGTCTAGTGCTCACACGTTTAAATAGTCACAAAAGAATTTTAACAGTTGCCTATAAATTTAATGGCTTCATAGCAATTATTATACAGAATAGTATATGTTTTTTATTACCCTTAAGTCCCTTTTTAATAGGAGTGCTGTGCTTTGTACAAGTCAATTATTTTTGATAGTTACTGTAATTAATGTTTAATTATATTTTATTAGCCTCATTTTGTTCAACTATCTTGGAACCAATCCAAGCATTTCTAAATGCTATACTTTGTGTGTGCATGTGTGCACACATCTGCATACTCTTCTTATGTCCATATATGCAGCCAGAGAGTGCATTATTCTCACAGAGGGCGAAATGTGAGACTCATCTCAGAAGACTATAGAAACGTATATGCTGTCCTCTTTCCCATGGCTATCAATGATATCCCTCATGCTCATCTCACAACTGCAAGCCAATCTCCCAATTTTCTCCTACAGAGACACATATCTGATGTCTCCTAGTAGGTATTTCTCATGACTTTAGAACTGTATTTTCAATGGCTTTGAGTAAGCACATGTATGAGTGACTTTTTCCCTCTTGTTCCTTTATTTTCACTTTCTCCTCTTTGTTGGCTTTCTGCCTCCTTCTCCTTTTATTTCTCTTTTCCTTGGGAATGAATTTTGCTGGTCTTTAGTTCTGATCTCTACTTCTTCATTTTTCTTTCATTTTCTCTAATCTTTCTCCCTTTCCTTTTCTGCCTTTCTTCCCCACTTCAAAGGGAGGAGGAAGCCTCTGTCTTCCTCTGAAGTCTCTTTCCTAAATCCCACTCTCAATCAGGTGTATACCCTGTCTCAGAAACTATACAGCTCTAGCATTTTATATTTTTTCACTTTTTCTGACTGGGGTAGTGCTTCTGTCCTCCTCCCTCCCTTTCTCCATAGAGTTCTGTCTCTCTGTTAATGCTCCCTTCATGAATATGAAATTTGTATTTAATTTGCTCTTTCAAAAATTGATACATTTTAATTTATGAATTGTCATTGAATCTTTGTGCCCTTCATATGTTTGTCAGTTTTCCTGTGAAATGAGGATAGCACCAAAGAACTGATAACAAGTGCGGAATCATTTACTGGAATTTTCTGTCCTTAAAAGAAGATACCACCATTTGAATTGCGATTACCAAGCATGTTTCTTAGCAAGTCTGGGAGACTTGTGACCTTATGAATGATTCTCAAGTTTCAGAGAAGGCTCTACAGTTAGGGAAAACCTGTTGGCAGTAATGCACACATTACTATCTATTATCTTTCTTGTTTGGTTTTTCCTAGTTTATTTGGTTGATCTTTTTCCGTTAGTGCAGCAGCTGTGACTGTTTTTTTCCAAGTAAACATTTACGTTATGGAAGTATCCAGACTCCTTAATCAGTCTTGGAGCTTCATAACCTGGGTATCATACATTCATAGAACAGAAAACTCCTTCAGCTGGAGGAGTTTTGGAGCTTAAATGGCTGCAGTGCAGATTTTCCTGTGTGCTGCTTTCAAAGCTAACCTTTCTGGCATATTTGCCCATACTACACTGCAGGAAAAGGCAGCTGCACACAACTTCTTGAGGTTGTCATCCCTCTGCCAGGTGTTTTCTGTTCCCTTTGGTGATGATTAAGTTCACCACATTGAATTTTGCAGATAAATCAGGTGTCAGAGTCACCAATGAAGTGGAGGAAGGGGCCTGAGTCATCTCACTCATTAATTCCTCTTCATTGATATACCATGGTAAACCAGTGTTGACATGTCAGATTTTGGGGATGGATATTTTGCATGTTGAAAGACATCTGGTGTTTCCCAGCTATCTCTGCTCATGATTCCTGCTTCCTTCCACTTTGCTGTGAATGTTTGCAATGCAGTATGTAAACTTGGACAGAAACTCCACACGCCAGCAGAGAAGATGCTGCTAAGGAGTTAGCTATTCAATATAATCCTTCTCACACTGGTTTAATAAAGCTCATTGGGCAGCAGTTATGAAGAACACACTGGGAATAATAGAAAAGTTTATATACTAAACACATATTAAAGAACATTTTAGAACTGCTGAAAGGAAAGCTGCTCTACACAGTATATTAGATAGAGCAATGGACACTGCTTAAAACTCTCTCTTCTGAAAGATTAGGAAAATATAAATAAAACATTATTTCCAGCAGCATAAAAAGCATTGACAAATGCCACAAAATTGTATCCAGCAGAAATTATGGATGGACTACAGGAATCATTAAAACGCTCCTAGAGGTGGACAGGGAGCATTCATGCTGTTCTTCAAATACTATGGCAGGATGATGGTACAGATTCATATTGAGACTTTTTGAAGATTTCTGTGATAGAGAGATCCTTGCCTTCCTTGAGGCAGAATGCTTTCTCTAGTACACATTATCAAATCACACCAGGTATTTGCCCAATATATAAAACTTCAGATTCTGCCCAATAAAGCAGAGTTGGGCCTTGGATAAGTACCTCATTATTCATCTACAGCAAAGGCTTACAGTTTTTTATCACAAGTCCATTGTTCCCTAAGGAACCTTTCCAAAAACACTTAATTGAACCCAATATGTTCCCATTAAAAGCTTGAACAAATCAGCATTTTCCATCGCTTATCATCAAAAGTTTACCAACCAGCTCTAATTGCCAAATCTAATTGCCAAATGCCAATAAGCATTTTTAGGGGGACTAAAAGTGGGCATTGCTTGTCCACCCTCAACCTTTTGCCTGAACAAAGACTGCAGAAGGCATAAACAGCTCTGGCAAAAGCACTGTTGGTCTATTCTACCAAAAGCAACCCTCATAGCAGCTTGTTCAGAGATGCTCACCACCACATAAGGATGTGCAATGAAGCACTTGAGGGGATTCTTCAGGCACATAGTGCTGTTCAGGAATTATTCAGCCAACTGAAATGGCCCCTTCCCTCACTTCACTGCAGTAATGCTCACGGGCGTGACATTAAACAAATTCTTACCATGCATCTAATTAAATGGGAGCTGAGCACTGTATCCCTCAGTGTTTTAACACAGAGTGTGGATTCTTCCATGGCTAACTCTCATCCAGCCAGTAATGGCTGTTTTGTAATGAGATTACAAGACCTGATAATAGCTCCCCGGTTATTACCTCTATGCCAAGACATTTGTAACTGTAAAACGTATTACAAATAGGGGAATGGAGAGTGCACTTCAAAACCTTCTAACTAGTAGACGGGAAGCAGCTTTACAGCTGGAGAAGATTTACTACTTCCCCCAAAGAAATTTCTATCTTCCAGAACTAAGAAAGAGAAATCACTGGAGAATGCCCAGATGTGATAGTGTGCAGCCACTTTGCTCCTGTCAGCTCCAGTCCCATGCATCTGCTTGCAGGCTTGAACCCCGGCAACATCAATCAGATGAGCTGATACGGCACATGAAGAAACACCCATTCTAAAAAATACATGGGAATTCTGTAATTTGTGTTTCTCAGCAGAAGACTCCAAAAAAAGACTGAAAACATTGATGTTTCCAGTGTAGTTGGTACTAATCTTTAGAAGGCAAAGGCAAATTCAAAGCGATCACTAATTAGAAGAGATAGCACTTAAAAATAGCAAAAATACCAAGCACTGTACTGTATTTCTTAATCTTAGTAATAAATGTAGACTGTAAAATATTAACAAAGGTAATGACTAACAGATTAGAATTTATTATGCAAGACTTGATTCACCATAACCAAGAGGGATTCATTAGAAATAGATTACAATGTACAGTAATAATAACAGACAATTATTGAACATAATAAATCTATGTAAAGAGAGGGATGAGTTAATGTCTGTCTTTTCCATTAGAGGAAGAAAAAAATTATCAGATCATGTGAACTTGAGTCACTCTGCTCTTACTGTCCTCAGATTTTTCCAGCGAGAACAAGCAGGTCTATGTGAGAGAAGAGAGCCATGAATAAGCAGAAATGGACTCTTCTATCAAGGAGATGTAGAAAGAGACATAAGCTCAAAATGCCCCTCTCTACGTTTCAGTTAATTTTTTCATGTTAAAATCTAGCCATACTAACATAACAACCACAAAAAATGGATCGGGCAAGGATAAAATAAATTACACTTGTGAATAGTATATTGATATTTCTGTCACAACAACATACGCTATTTGTTAGTATTCTATTCAATTTAATATTTTTTTTTCTTTTTCAGTTCACTTGGTAAAAAAGGAAGTTTTTTAGGGTTTTTAACACAGCTTTAATATTCAGAACACATTTTGGCATTATATTTCTAATATTCAAATTTTGGTTTTAAGTGTTTTATTTTAAAAAATATTCTTTTATAGTGCTTCTATAGGTCAGAAATAATGATTTTTGTTATCTGTGACAAGACTTCTTCAATACTACCTCCAGAAAATATCTGCTTTGTAAATTGTTCAAATAGTAGGCAGTTCTTTCTATATTCTGTCCTCTTTATTCTGATTTTTCTACTACCTTTCAGTCCTGTACCATTCAGCACAAGAACTGATCTCTGAAATGATCTGGTGATCATGTTAGGCCATTTATCATAACCCTAACTGACAGCCTTTTCTGTATGTTTGCAAGCTGGCTGTGTTGGGATTCAGCATACTGGACTTACTCATGAAGCTTCATGGATCTTAGAACTGGTCATACTTTACATCCAACTTACGGGTTACAGATAGGTGGACACTGTGTTAGTCTTATGCTGGAAAGGACAGTCCCTGTTCCACTGACTGGCAACAAATACTACGTTCTTGTTATTTGTGTTGTTACTGACAATAAACATCTTGCTAAGAGTTGCTTATTTAGACAATTGTCTTTCCTTCTGTTTTTTCACTGAATATGTGTGCTCTTAAAACTGGTTGTGTTTTTTTGTTTTGTTGTGGGGGTTTTTTTTCTTCTTTTAGAAGAAGTCAAATGCTTTCATTTTAATGAGGCAGTCCAGAGTGGCTGCCAGATACTCACTATGTCTTAGAATGATTGACCTTAAGCAGGATGGAACATTCATAAATTTAAGATTTAAGAAATCTTAACTTTGAAAACAAGGTTCTTGATGCTATCTTATGAATTTTAGGTCTGAATCTAAATTTCTGATCTCTGTAGCAAAATACAAGTAAGAGCTGAGGAAAGCTAATAAATCACTATGATCTGAACCGAGCTCCTTTAGAAATAAGAATTTGTTACTTATAATGTACACCTCTTGGCTCTCGTTAAAGCCTTGTAGAAATGATACACTGTACTTGAAAACCATAGATTGGAAAATAAATACATTCGAGCTGCATTGCTGGGCCAGTGCTCTATATCCCAGTGGTAAACTTAGCCTATTAATGGCTAATGCTTTAAAGAAACACAAAAGCCCTAAGGCTAGACTTGTATTGCATTGTAGCTGCATAGTAGCTGCAAATATTAATCAAAGCTTTTGAACTTGTGAAGTACCATGTTGTCCTTGATCATCTGTAACTGAGTCTAGACCAACTTTTGACATGGTTTGGATAATTGCTTCTGGCTGAAAATGTCTAGTATCTTTTCTAAAACAGCTTTATTTTCTTAACTGCCTAAATAAAAGAGACATGCTTAACAAGACAAGCAGCAGTGTTAGACACTGGATGCTGGGGTCCTGATTTTGTCCATGCTCATTTGCTCATTGAGGTGACTTCAGGAAGCCCCACAGAAGTCTTCTCTACCCTCCTGCTCTTGTGTCTCCTTCCCCACTTTTGCAGTGAGTGAAGAGCCTCAGCACTGGACCTGTCTTTCTGACTTTCTTCCCTTGTTTTCCTCCCACGCTTCCTGTGCAGTCTTCATCCAAGGATCCTTGTGACAAGGATCCTACCCTCCTACCTCCCTCCATCCCCCCATGGTCCAAATGAAGCACACAGTGCCAGCGGATACCATACTGCCTCTTGACTGGCTCAGTAGAGCCAAGAGCATTTATTAGTGCTCTTTGCTCAGATCTGGGCTTTAGGGACCAAGTGTTTCAGTCTTCCAGCTAACTGACATTATCGCAGCCTTCAGAGGATCAACACACAGAACCTGGTATAGGGGGGATTTCCCAAGTTTTATCCATGTGTCTGAACTTCTTTGCATGGCATAACTACAGTGAAATCCTAACAAGCAGTCCCTCAATTCCAGAGCTTCCTCAAGGGAAATACACTTGCCACCTTGTGTGTCATGAGCAGCAGCAAGGCTCTTGTGAATTAAAGCTATAATAATATGGAGAACTTGAGTTGCATCACTATGGAAAGAAATAGCTCTGGTGACGTGAAGGGATTCACCTTGGAGCGGCTGGCAGCTGATTGAAGGCCGCAGTATGCTCCTTGGGAAAGTAATTGCTCAAGCACTTGCTTTTCACAGTCTCTTCTTTGAGGAAAAAGAGGGAAAAAAAGTATTCTGTTCACTTTTCAAACTCCAGGCAGGATGTCAGTCAATCTGACCTTCAGCAATTTTGAAGGACAAGCAAGCAGCCAAAGAGCTGCTCTCCCACCCTGATCTGTTTAGGCACATTGGAGGCACAGGGTTCTTGCAAACCCCAGGCTTCCTGGGAGCTGTTGGGTTTGGCCTGGGTCTTTCATTGCCTCGTTTTGGCTTTCTCATTGATTACTCTATTTAAATCTGATTTATGGGACTAAATTGTTGATGGTGCTGCACTGTGCATTCAAAACACTCTAAAGCATTTCTTTTTAATTTTGGTACTGCTTGCCTTCATCTGTATACAGCCATTCATCTCAGGATTTACAAATCTGCAGTATAATTTGTTCACAGTTAATGCTGTGCTTACTCCAAGTGAGAGCTGAGGAACAGGAGTCACAGACTGCTGTCAGAACATACAGACCAGTATTTTCGATATTCTTTATATGAAGCAGTTTTACTTTACTCATCCAGTGTTACATGGGAGAGTGATTAGGAGAGAATACGATGGAAGTTCAGCTTGGAAAGATTGCCTTTCACTAGTTAAGAAGAGGCAGAGTCATATCATTTCACCACCTTGTTCTGTGTTCTTTTCCAAGAGCTAATTGTTTAGATTATGTCATTTTATTCAGACACGCACTGCAGCAACGTGTTGAAGATTCCTGTGAACATGACCCCTGTAGTCTCAAGATGAAGAATTGGACAGTAAAATGATCCACAAATTTCAATTAATATAAATGTATTCATTGGTAAAAATGAGCAAATAATAAATATTCCTAATTATAAAGAAAATGTAAGTAAAATCCCCAAAGAACTGAACTTACAACGTGTATGAGTGACTTGCAATTTTGCCTTTAAAGGAAGGAGAAAGAAATAAAGCTTACTGGTTTTTGGTATGGGGTTTTTTTGGTTTTATTTTTTAGTTACAAATTAACAAGAAGAAGCAACGTAAACCAGCACATATATATAACAACGCACAGTTCTGCTCTATTCCAGATTTGTATGAACTGATTAGGGAGCAGAGTAAAACCTATTTCACAACTCAGAGAATGTGAACAAATGGTTTCTCAGAGCTGTAAAATTAAATTTCAGCGATTTCTTCTCACATTCAAGCACTAGCATCAGGCTTGAGACTAAACATAATTATAAGAATTAATAAAATTAGTTGGGGGACACACCATCCTATTGAATGTTTTCACTGCACAGAAATATCCTCAGATGGTATAAATCGGAGTGGCTCCATTGACGTCAAAGGCTCTGCAGCAATCTGCACTGGCTGGGGATGCAGTCTTGTGTGGCTGTGTTTTTCCCCAATCTAGGCCTGCTGCTTTAAGAATTTTAGAAAGAACAGAAAAATGCCTCACGGTCTTGTGACAATTGCTTGTTACTGGTGGAGAAAATATTATACTCTGTGTGCCTAAACACAGGCTGCTGGAACAGGAAGACACCTTCATTTGCGAGAATTATATCTGAGCACTTTGGACATTATTCAGTTTTACTGGGCTGTATTTACTTTAACTGGTTTTATTTATTTTCTTTCCGTACAAGAATTTACTGCGTATGCATAGTACTTTCTCTATTTTTTATGATTGGATTTGCTTTATCAACTGATCTCACTCAAATTTGTTTTGGTTATAACTGAGCTGCTTTTTACATATTAGACACTGAAATGTAGGAATTGCCATTCCGAGCAAGACCAGTTGTCCCTCTGTTCCAGCATCCTTCTTCTGGCCTCAAGGCAAGCCAAAGAGGTGCAAAATAGCCTGCCTGGGGGAAGCACTGCCTCCCCAGTCTCGAGGCTCCTTTTTGCTTTATACATTGAAATGCGAAGCTTTACGCTTCTCATTGAGAACTGTGCTTGCCAACTAAGGTAACAGAATGTGCTGTCCTCACCTATATAAAGGTCCAGTCCCTCTATAATCCTCTAAGCTCCAGGCTTTTCTCATTACTTTGTGACAGTGAATGCCACAGTTTAATTACATTTCACCTAAAAAAAGTTAAATCTGTCTTCAGTGTCATCAGCTGTTGCGTTATGTTGGTATTGCAAGAAAAGGCAAATGGCAACATCCAATTGACTTTTGCTGCAATAATCTGTGACCCATTCTTCCTTCAGCTAAGCCATTCAAATCTTTTCCATCTGTCTTCATCTGGAAGTCCACCCATGCCTCTTATCATTTTTTACCAGTTATTTCAGCTCCTATTTTCACTTTATCCTCGTTTGTCCTTTGTCCTAACTGCAGGGCAGTTGTGTTCCTCAAGGCACTTCACAGTTCTGATCTCCAAGTTATCAGAGGGATTTGTGGAGCATATTGTGGCTTCCTTTCTGCCTACACACGTACTTTTCCACTAGAAATCTAAGCACTGACAGTGTTTAAAAATCAAAGCAAAGGACGTTGCACAATCAGGCATTAACAGGTCTTCTCCAGTCAAGACACAACCATTGTTACCTCAGAGCTGACAAGTTCTCACACAACCCAGAGCTAGATATCAAGAACTAAACACTGTATTTCAAGGAAGGGCAGGTCACTGACATATGTCAAAGTTGCTCTGCTGACGCTTCACAGGGCACGTTTCGCTTGCCTCCAGGTACAACATTACAAATCCAAAGTCCTTAATTACACTTTTCCTGGATGCACTGATTTAGATTTTTTAGGGACTCCGATTTTTTTTTAAGTAGCATTTTGTTCTGCATTATGAGCAAGGCTGTAAGGAAACTTAGAAATTATAATAAGGAAATTATTATAAAATAATATTCCTTATTATAAATAAGGAAACTTACACTTCCAATGTGAATTAAATTGTTGTTGGTTTATTCTTCACCTGAGCATGTGTCAGTGAGAAGAGTGGGACTAGCAGAAAGTATTCATGTCATTAGTTTTAAATGAACCAGACTGAGCCTGTATCTTGTGAGATGTGTCCTTTTATCTGAAATTGAGAAAAACTGAATGTAGATTTGTGCTGTCATCTTGTTGTCTTGATTTCTCTTACTTTTATTTAGCAATTGTACAGAGATTGGGGTGAATAAGCTAATGATATAACACATTCCATATGACACATATGACCCAGATGTAAAACAAAAAAAATAGCCACTACAATGAGATCAGTGTTAAAACAGAACAGCAAATGAAAAGTTTAAAAGCTTTAAGATTTCCTAGGCAACATAAAAAACATAAAATGACTTGCAGCAGTTGGTGAAAATAACCCAACAAAACAAACCAAAATCACCATGCAGAGTAAAAGATAAGTGTATGGCAGCATTATAGCCCTTTAGCCCATAAAGTATTTATGTATATTGTTTTTACTTGTAACCATGTGAAAGAGAATAAATGTAAATATTTCCTTCCTTTTGATAAAAAGAAAAATAATGGAGTATTGCCTTAAATTTATAAACTACTTTTTATCATGAAGGATCCACAACTGACAGGGGAATTGAAATGCAGTATTGTACCTCAGAATGAACATACTTTATGGTTTTGATAGTACTGTTCATTTATTTGAAACAAAAGCTTCCTAAATCTCTATTTTTTCTATGTTCAATATAAGTTTAAAATTTTTGGAGCTCAACAGATAAATATGTCCAGTTGAAGCTGATCCCACTTCTAGTCTTGGTAACTAAACTGAAGCCCAGAGAAAGTCTGTTTGCTCAAACTAATGGTGTTTCTTTGAGGAAAAGCTTCCCTTCAGTGGACAGACTGGTTGCACAGCAGAGATACTGCTATAGTCACAGAAGAGCTGTTTAAAATTATGATTCACTTATGCACCTTGTCTAAGAGTATCCCCCACCCTCTCTGAAATGTAGCCCTCTTACCCTAAAGCCAACAATATCAAAAAGGAAGGTATTCTTGAGTGCCAGTTAAGGTGAGCACCTCGATTTAATTCCACCTGGAGCCAGGAGGGAGGAAGATTTCCTTCCCTGCTGCAGAAGGGCTTTGGCGAGGCAGGGAGAGGTTATCTCTGTGGCCAGGGAGGGACACAGGATAGCTGGTGCCCCACAGCTTCCCCAGCAGTTTCCTGGCCTTCTGCAGCCTGGACACACATACCCGCAACTGCAGCAAAGCTGTCTCTGGTGGAGACATTTATGAGGGTTATGGCTAATGTCAGTTGACAGGTACAAAGGACTCTTCCTTTAGCAATGGCGATGGCTGGATCATTGACTCCATTAGTGACGTAGGTGTCCTTGTACAAGAAATGGTCCCAAGCTAGTTTTGTAAGGAGTGTAATTTTTCAGAAGTTCATTTTCTCACTCTGTTGTGGGCCCTGGTATTTATTAATATTTAGCAGTGTTTCAGCAAAAACAATGTTTTGTAAACTGCATCTCTTCTTTTCTCTGTTTTCTCTTTGTTTTCCAATACTATCAGCTCACGCCTCTAAATTGCCAACCTGTGCTCTATGAGTGTCTCAAGTTCTGTTTTAACCAGTATTAATACAGACAGGCTGTCAGCAGCCTCATTGTGTAAATACTCCATTAGTTCCCTAAGGGAGCATCTTGCTTTGAGTTACTTAGCACTTGGTCTACTGGATGGCGGCTGTAAGGAGGCCAGTGTCTCTAAGGAACAAGGTTAAACAAAACCCCACAGCTTGTCTCATCTTCATTTACCCCTCCTGCCTTGATGAATGCAGAGTGCTCTGGTTGAGGGCTGGGAAATGGATCCCTTACGTAAAAAAGCAGCAGTTTCTGTCACTGATGGCCATAAGGCTGACTTTGCCTGAGAGAGGGTTGAGAAATAGTTATTATGGATAATGGACCTTAGTTTGCATGGCGGAAGTGTACAGCATCAGCAGGCTTCAACCATATCGTGCCTTCTCAGCATCTCCCCAGTCTAACGGCAAAGCAGAAGCAGCTGTCAAGATTGCCAAGAGAATATATTGAAAAGGCAAACTGAAGAGATAAACACACACAGACCATGCTGCTGGACTGGAGCAGCACGCCAACAGTAGGTACTAGCAGCCTAGCGCTATATTTCATGCCACACTGTTGTGCAAGCTCTCTGTTGCCTGCAGCAAATAAACTCTTAAAGCCATAACAGTGGAGAAAGTGACAGGATGAATTAAAGAGCTGCAACAGCAAGCCAGTAATGGAAGCATAGAAATGCCCATTGGACACCAGACAGGACATCCAATAAGGCTGCAGCCAGCATCTGATGACAAAAAAAGATGGCTGGGACCTCTCTGGAAAGTGTAGAATTATGGTCATAAAGTAGCATTCATGTAGTGTTTCATGGGAAGCCCTAGTGAGCCATCATCCTCATGGGATGGTCCAGCTGAATCTTTCCATATTCTGGGTGCTGTTGAAAAGAAATCAAGCACTGACATTGAGATCATCACATGCCAATATGTGATTCTTGGGAACTACATATATGACCACTACTAGGGCAGAAATCTGTGGGAGAAGTGTTAATATATTCCTTAGATGCTTCAGAAAGGGTCATATCTAATTTTTCATCTTCCAGTATCCCCAATTATTCCTCGTCAGGGCTACTCACGATCCATTCTCAATCCATATGTGTTTGTATATACATAGGAAAAGCAAGAGAAGGTGCTGCAACCTCTTCTTTTGATCCTTTCCCACACTCCATTTGTTAACTGTTTATTGGAAAGGAAATTGAAAAACAGAAGTCTTCACACCTGGATGAATGCCATGACTACCAAACCACCAAATTATTTTCTTGCCATTAAACAATGAGTCTGTTTTACTGGATGTCTTGTCATAAGAAGTTTGCTGAGTAAGCAGCTACCTTTGCACTTGAACATCACGTTGTAACAGGAAATTTCCATCACCTAAGAAAAGGCATTTAATATTTATGAGGATATAGTTAATATTGGCATCTCTGTGTCACTCTATTCAATCTATCTTTAAAAGTTCTGTTCAGTCCCAAACACAAATATTCCCCTTCTACCATACCCATAGCATCGGTTCAGAGCTGAATTTGAGATTTTACAATGGTCAGGTGGATTATTTTTCTGAAGTGCCTAAAACAAAGGGGAAAAAAAAAGCAGAAGCAAAGTCCAGCATCCAGGGAGATGCACTGGAAGTGTCTCACTGCCAGCTTTTTTTTCTGTGGTAGGTCAAGCATCACTGACAGTGCTGGGATCTACCCAGAGCTGGGCACATAAATATCAAATCCAGGAAGATTTATAGTGGGATTTATCAACCTCCTGGAAGGCACGCTATTCCTGGAGACAAGAGGGTCCTGCACATGTTGGTGCCTACAAGCATGATCTCAGGCATTTTTGGATATACGTAAGAAGTTACTTACAATTATCTTTTGATTATCAGAGTAGTGAACATTAACTCCTGCTGGTGATGAGCAGACCTCTCCTGAGTGTCTCAATCCCTTCCCTTCTCCCACCCCTACACAAGTTGCAATGCTCCCAGCCCACTTTTAGCCAATTGATGTAGTGAATTAAAGGAAATCAATTCAGGAACTAACCATTAACTGATCTGTTTTGTTTAAAACTCAGAAGGCTCAGTTCCACTGTCATCACAGTAAGCAGTAGCAGGAAGATTTCAAGAAAGGGAAGGTCCTTGACTAAGTTCTATTTGCTTTGCTTCAGTTCTTGAGCGAAATAAAAATATTTTAATAAATATTTAAATAAAAATTGTTTAAGAATCAGCTGAAATTGAAAAGACTAATTTTTTTTCATCAGAATAAAATGTTAGGGGAATTGTTTCTATTGCAACAAAGCATATTGGTCCAACCCAAAGGTAAAATGTTGCTATAGAACATGCTTGTGCTGAAAGCAAAGGCAGTGTTAAGTTAGACTGATAAAATGGGATGAGGAAGAGAAGGCACAGGTACTTTTACCTAAAAGCCATTGAAAGACTGTTCTAACTGCAAAGGCTACTACAGAGAGGAATGAAAAGGGTTTTCCACTGTTTCTTTTGATGCTATTCTACTTTTCTCAGTGTAAACTGGCCCCGGCACTGAGAACAGAGCCCAGGCACCCTGTGTCCTGAATGTATTCCCCATCAAGCAATGGAGCTATTTACTTGCTTCCTCTCTTGTTGAATATTAAGTATTCAGTGAAAAAAGAGGAACAGCTTTAGCAGGAGAAACTGCGTATGTCCCATCTCCACATTGCTGAGTGGGAGTTCAGCCTTGCTGTTACTTGGACCAGGATGGATCTAAATGTAGCTTTCATGTCTTCCTGATGAGCAGCTGCTCAGCATGTGACATGCACAGCAAGGCCAGGCTCACTCAGTTACTTCTGTGGTGATACTCAATTTTTGCACCCTACTTAAACATGCAGTGAACCAGGGAGAAGAAGTGTGATGACCCAGGCTCAAATCCCTGTTTGCAATCAATCAAGTTCTCATATAGACTGTGTGCTAAAAGTGGAGATAATAGTAAACAGATTGCTATCAACAGTCTTGTAAATGTAGACCTGATTTTGAATTTTTCACTGCAGTCAAGTATTTCTACCCTAAAATTTTCAATCTCTTGTCTTGAGACTGTGACCCAGACTGTCTAGGACTTCACAGATCAATTCTTGAATTTCTATGCAGAAACAGAATGAATAGCTATAAGCCCTTGTGCAATATGATCCAAGCATGATGTTCCTGCCATTTCTCCCAGGTTCAGTATGCAAGCCCAGGTTTTTATTCTTAGAGTCCAAAAATGTGCTGCTTAATGTGATGAAATATATTACACCTACATTTCTGTTGCTGTTCACTAACCTCCAGATCCAAACCAGGTAGCAGTTCGGAGGTTTTGTCCAGCAATGTGACCTGGACCTGTGGTCTCATAGGCAGCCCATAAAACTGGTCAGGAATTTCAGCTACTAATGCAAGGATTTTGCAGTGAAATGGGGAAACCATTAACTAAATCTAGTATTGTATTCATTCCAGCACTACTGGTAGATTTTAGCTACATTTAATCCAGAGTTGGAGTGATGACACTATACTTCAGGATGGCCACACATGTTGCTTTTTAATACCTGCTAGTCATTAAATTGTATTTTAGAGAGAGTGATCTTTCATTCCCATCTTTAAATATTTTACTGTAGTTATTTCAAAGCTTTAAGGGTCAACAGATGAGTGTCAACCCTCAAAATCAATCACAGGTCACTGTGTATTCATCATGCTTTTAGCTGAAAACTACATCAGGGAAAATACTGCAAATGCACCTAGAGACCGCTTCTGACCACCAGAGTTACCAGTGATCACTGGAGCAGAAATTAAGAAGGAATCACACCAACATTAAGACCAACATCAATAACATATTTAGAAGAGAGTTTGGCATATCTTTTGCCCATTTCGAAGTGATACATTACTTTTATGACCAAGTAACTATTTTAAAACGCTGTAACATCCGAGATTTGAATGCAGTTCAGAATCTGTGTGATACCAAAGGCAATAAATGAGTGACTTTGACATTATCATAAAAAAGATTTTAGGGAAAGGCTATACAGGCTATGCAATTCCTCTCAGGAGTTTTTAGATTCACTGTTAT
Source organism: Nestor notabilis (assembly GCF_000696875.1). Taxonomy (NCBI): domain Eukaryota; kingdom Metazoa; phylum Chordata; class Aves; order Psittaciformes; family Psittacidae; genus Nestor; species Nestor notabilis. The sequence continues at coordinate 106,192 of NW_009913257.1, forward strand.
CTGTCTGTTTAGGGAGGAGGTGAAACTGAAAGGTTGAATTGGAGATCTGATGCTCTAAACACTATTCATTTTCCTAGTAAATAGTGACTTCTCCCTCACCTATAAACTGGTTTGAAAAAGGCATTTTAAAAGTAAAAATTAAAGTGTGGGTTTCTCAGCTAAAGAAACCACTAATACAGGCATGTGTTGTGCTATTTCATGCATTCATTTTCATTCTCATCTTTTTAAGATTATTCCTCAAATACTTTAAAGATGCAAACATTTGGGAAGACAGTGTAGAAAACATGTACAAGTTGAGGGGTTTTTTCTTTCTTAATGATAAATTAAGGCCTGTCTGCAGCTGAAACACTGTATTTTTTCTTAGGAGAACTACAACAGTACTTTGTGAGGTGGAAGCATTAACTAAATGTCTAGAGCGTAATCTCTTCCTTTAAAAATGGAGGGACTCAGGTATTAAAGGCTGTTCCTCTCCAAGAAATCTTAGGTTGTGGAAGGTGATGGGATGCTCCTCTGTGCAGCTGTGAGTGGGTACTGTAGGGAGTGCTGATTCAGCGCCACACAGGGGTCTCTGCTGGCCAACACTTTGTGGTCCTCTATTAGACATGGTCACTTTTTTTCTCAGCAAGCTGCTCCAGCCTTTGTCTGCAGAGTTTCCTGACAACTGTGTCAACTGCGAGGTAGCTTCTAGCCAGCTGCAAACCAGTTTGAAGCACTGACTTGTATTTAGGCATATTAAGAATACATGTCTATGTCTACCAGCTGTGTAAGGTTTTCACTTGAAAATATGGAAATCATGAAAATTTACATAGAAATAAATCTAGACAGCCCATGCTGGCTTCAGAAATAAGGAAAATAAAATGTACACGTGAAGCTGTCAGCATCATCTTGGTGAGCTCACTCGACCAAGGGTGTCCTCTGTGTGCTTAAAAAGGAAACAGATTTAAAAAGGTCAAAATGTAAACAAATCCCTTTATGTGGTAAATGCAAAGTAGAATATTTTTTTTTTTTAAATAATAGAAGTACTGGATTGAACAAGCAGTAAATTATTTATTCCCTTTGGACAACTAAACTTTCTCTGAAAGAGAAAAGCTTTTATAAGAATTGATTGTGTACTAGCACATTATGACTGGAGCAATACCACACTGTACTAGTTCTTCAGAGTTTTTATTTCTGTAATATTTTTATGTAATAGCCCGAACAATAAATAAAACCAGAAATTTCTTTGTACTCTTTGTGTGGTGAGATAATGCAGCACACTTGTCAGGCAAGAAGCTATGCAGTCTGTCATTTATTCTTATTATTGACTAATATAGTATCTGATGTGGGGATGTTAGTTCTTGAGAAATCTAGGCAGGAAATAACACGAAAGGCTGTTAATCCCCATTAAGAAGAATAACAGTGTCACGAGAAATACAGGGATGCTTTTCCATTATGGGTGTTAAATGATGGGGAATGCGCTATCCCAAGAAGCTCTGGCTAACATCCTTTCTATCTGCGGGTTTCCATGAAAGTGCATTTATGACCCTTCGCACAACATTTGTCATCATGAACATAATCTTTTGAAGGTTTCCCTAGTTAGCTCCTCTCTCTCTCCCCCTTTCTAATACCTGGCTTGGGCCATGATGCAGCTGGTCCTTACCACGGCAGGCGGATGGAGGACAGGAGAGATCTGTGTTTGCACACATCTAGAGCAAACACTGGGAAGATTACAGCCTCCAGCTGTAGGGAGAAGACAACATCTGCACAGAGAAGCAAGCTGTGACTTTCTGCTTGGTTTTGTCATGGTCTCCAATTGCTCAGGAAGAGCACCTGCATTTAAGACCAGTAGTTTAAATATCACAGTCTGATCATTAACTGCAGTGCGAGCACTAACCCTAAATCAAAATCTATAAAATGACAGCCATAAACTTTGGGATACAGATTTCACTGCTGACCTCTTGGTGATATCATGGCCAATTAAGATAGTTAACGTGTGCTTACTATGCTGCGTGGAGTCTGAAGTTTGGATCTATCTCCAATACATAACTTGCAAATGCTACTGCCCTGCATACTATATCTGGATAAGAAATTGAAAATGTCTGTAACCTCGGTATAATTAAGGAAAATAGTTAGAATAGGAAACTTAAATGCATAGTAAAATGTTACTATGAGCATATTTTTCAGGAAGTGCTGTCTCAAGCAATAAATTTTAAAAAGAATACAGAAAGTATAATTTTAAAATATTATAGAAAATGATCTGTCATTTTTTAGAGGTCAATCAAATTTGTATTTTCAGTCTATCACATTTTTAGATTCATTCTGCGATCTTACATATCTAGAAATTTGGCTTCTTAATGGATTTTGATTGTTGTATATTCCTATATTCCACTTAATTTCTAAGAATTTAAAACTTCAGATTATTATAAATTTTTGCTTCATTGGACAGTACCTGAAAAAGTAAAGGGTCTAAATAGTTAAACAAGAAAGTTATTTATTCAATTTTTTGCAGGATCATTAAGCATAACTATATATCAAAAGTATTACTGAAACAACTAATAATGAATTTCGTGATGGCAAGACAGGGGTGTGACTCTTTGCTAATAATTTGTACTAATCCAAGTTATGAAGTGACGTTTATGAACTGTATTTGTCGTAATACATAAAACTTTAGTTAAATGTAGAACTATTGATCTTCACTTTTGCAGGCAAATACTTTTCCACAGGTCACAGTGGTTCCGACCCTGAGTATTTAATAATGCCAGGTAGTTATATTGTTAAGTTAATAAATGGCAAGTTAAATTTTATAGACTAATCACTTCCACTAATCAAAGTTTACTCCTCTGTAATACAGAGAACACTGCATTCTTTTTATACATTGTGCTTTACATTTCTAGTAACTGTTACTTTATAGCATGGCTTTTCAAGTTGGTAGCAGTATATTATGTCTAGACAGCACATGGCATGGAAAGCCCCATGTGTCTGGGAGTAGGGTCCAGAAGCTCTACCAAAGCTGCCCCGCTGGAAATCCTACAGACAGGGCTGTAATTCTGGGCTGTTCCCCTCCCCAAGTCTCTTGCCTCTAACTCTGGGCTGCAGGTAGGTGCACCTAGCTACTCCTAATTCACTTGGTTGGACCCTGGCAAGCTCCTTCTCCAAGGCAAAGCTGCCTTGGGTGCTCCCTGTTAGCCTCTTTTCCCTTCACTCACTTTGTCTCCAGCAACAGCTCAATGGTGACAGCGCTCACCTGGAAAAGGGAAAGCCCATATTCCATTTAGTCCTTGGTCTGGAAGGTTTCCAAGTCCATGTTATCTGCCTCCCAGATAGACACTGCTTGCAGTGTCTGCCATCTACCGTTCCTTCTCTGAGGGCAGGTGGCTCTGAACCTGTACCCACTGTGGCTTTTTCCTCTTTAAAGAGTGGCTCTTCAGACTGCTGGCACCATGTTCCATAACCTTATTACAGCATCCTCACCATGGAGGCACTGTCTTAAAGGAAGCACCCATCCTCCTGAACGTCATGTGTTTTGTGGTACCCGCCCTGCATGTTTGTTACAAGAAGGCCCCTCATGGTGAGACTGGCAGGCTGGAAATATCAGGCTGGGAAGCCCATTGCAGGGCTTTGCCCTGGACTACAGCGTATGCCACATCTCCAGAGCTTGAATGGGAAGGTGCCCGAGCCATTTCAATGCAATTGTGGTGCCCATACTGAGTGCTATCTATATCCCATTATAGACCAAGCCAGCATTTTCCCTGGGGGACATCCCTTTTCCCCAAGGCAAGGGGTATAAGTGCTTGTGGTGGTGGTGGGAGGAAGGGGGAACCAGAGCAACCTAATTTTGATCACCTTGGCACATCCAGGGGTGAATAAGATGCAGACCTAAGGACTGAGAACTTTTAGGTGCAAAAGATCTCTCTAAAGACCCAGGGTCCCATGTAGTGGAGAGACCGAGGTGCCTGTGGCTGCATGGTATGAGTCTAAGTGACAGACTTCCCCTAGTGGGTTGTTGACCATTTAGGTTCTCTCTCTTTTTAGTATGGGGACCTTCTTGGATCATTTAGTTGCATCAGATGTATTTGTATATTCTCATTTGTCCAGTTATAGTGCTTTGTTTTGTTTTATTGCCCTTTGTTATGTTACGCATGTATATGTTTTTTGTCCTACTGCTAATAGGCTTAATGCTATGCCCAGAAAATGATCATATAATTGGATTTAAAGTTAGACTTTTTTTTTCTCGTTTGTGCACTTCATAGTAATGATTCGGTTTGTATCTAATATAGTCCAATAAAGGTAAAGAAGAACATAAAATCCAGGCACTGGGTACTTGTTACTCTATTGGGGGGAGGGAGAAAAACAACACCACAAACTGTTGCAAATTCACTTACCTCAGTAAAATTAAAGTACAATTAGTGCCCAAAACATCTAACATGAGGGCTATAAAATCATATTTATCAAAAGCATGTGAAGGACACTGAAATTTTTATTTAATCTGACCCTCAACAGATCTTTCCAAAGTGGCTGGTTTGTAATATAAAATTAATTAGCTGTGAGGCAGGAGAGAAAAAATAGAAGGACTGGAGACAGCTACAAAGAGTTAGGATTATTCTGTGCAGCCCACGATGTAATTGTGCAGGCATATCAGTCAGGTAGGAGGGAGCATATTCTGGGAGATGCAGGCAGCGCAGAGGTTACAGAGCACCGGGTAGGCAGAGAGGGAGGTGCTTGCACCAGTGATGCGGTGGCCCTGCCGGGGCTGGTGGCAGGAGGGGTCATGTAGCTGACAGGTAAGGATCTGCTCCTGTCCATGAAGAGCTCACTGGCCTTCTTACTAGCTGCTGATTTACTTCTTGGTCTCATTGTACTTTATATAATGGACACCAGGAAGACACAGATGTTCAAATTGAAAATTGCATTGACAGGGAATGAGTAAATGCCTGTGATATAGGAGGCCTACATCAAGCTCCTGAATTCCAGTTACCAAATCACAAATTGCAAAAAATCCACCTGTCCCATTTGCTTGGATCACTGTTGACCATCTGAGTTTGAGAGTTCCCTGTACAGGTGTCCCATTCAAGGCCCCTTGGAAATCAAATGTGCCTCAGGGTGCCAGACCTTATTTACTCAGGCATAGGTGATGTACAAAGGACAGATGGCAAATGACATCTGTGTTGAATCTGGCCCATGTTGAAGTCCCAGAGCGTTGCCCCCAGGGTCTCAGCCCTCCTCGGTCAGTGTGGGACCGCTTTCTGCAAGCACCAATGGGCAACATACCATCCGGCTCCACTGGTCCTACATGGTTCAGAAGGAAAGTCATACTTTTAGAAGTATTTGGAGCAGGGGCATAGGAGATTTATGGCTGTGGACATGTTTGTGCTGTTTAATTTGTTTGGCAATAGTTGGTGGGGACAATCTGTCTGAAGTGCACATCTCATGATACAATAGAGCCTTTTATGTCCATAATGCATGACTATTATATTATAGTAACAGGCAAGAGAAGGAAATAACAAATGGCAAGATAAGAGATTAGTATAGTCTTTAAAAAATGTCTATTATTATTCAAAACTGTATAACTGTCATTAATGAAGACAAACTGCATTATAAAAATACAGTATAATATTAGCCGAATTAGGGAATCATGGCTTCTAGAGGCATAAATACCATCGTTTTGGCATTTCAGCTGCAGTGTCAGTACATAGTTCCATAGAATGTGGAAAGCTAAATCAAAAGTTCCTGACACCTTCTGATTCAGCAATTTTTACAATAAGTAAAGGTTAGACATACCTGAAAGCTTGTTTTGGAGATATTTGAAATATGAAATAAGAAAGCCAATAGAGAACAGGGAAACGAACAAAAGGCAGGAAAAAAGACCATAGACTTTAGAGATGCAAAGGAGAAAGAACATGTCAGACGGAGTAAGAAGGAAACCTGATTTTCAAATGTAGAACTCAATGCAGGCTAATTAGGTTAATCTGTCAAATTGTAAAAAAAGTAGGCAAAAGACCAACTTAGGACAGCAAAAATTAATTGTGGATAAGATTGATGATGGTGGAATGGAAAAATTTTTGCCTCTTCTTATCCACTGTCCTGGTGTATGACTTTTATTAATGATAGAGGTTTTTGAGCATCACTATTTTAGTAATGCTGCTCAATTGCCATTCATTTTACAAGTTCATAGTTATTAGTTGCAATGCACATGAAGCCAAAACATCTCAGACTTACTATGTTATGTTTGGACACTGGGTATTACTTAAGTTTTCAGTATTTCCAAGCTCTGTCATTTGTTGTGATGTTTGTAAGAGTGGTGGTGAATGGAGTTAAATCCAGGTGGCAGCAAGACACAGGTGGTGTTCCCTGGGGCTCAGTATTGGGGCCAGTTCTGCTTAGTGTCTTTATCAGTGACCTGAACAAGGGAATTGAGTGCACCATCAGTATGCTGCAGGCATCACCAAGTTAAGCGGGAGTGTTGATCTGCTTGAGGGTCAGAAGGCCCTACAGAGGGATTTGGATGGGCTGGATTGAAGGGCCAAGGCCAATCATATGAGGTTCCACAAGGCAAAGTGCCGGGTCCTGCACTTGGGTCACAACAACCCCATGCAACACTACAGGCTTGGGGAAGAGTGGCTGGAAAGTTGCTTGGCAGAAAAGGACCTGGGGGTGCTGATGGACGGCGACTGAACATGAGCAGCTTGTGCCCAGGCAGCCAAAAAGGCCAACAGCATCCTGGCCTGTGTCAGCAATAGTGTGTCCAGCAGGGCCAGGGCAGTGATCGTCCCCCTGTACTGGGCACTGGTGAGGCTGCACCTCAAATCCTGTGTTCAGTTCTGGGCCCTTCATGGCAGGGAAGACACTGAGGTGCTGGAGCAGGTCCAGAAAAGGGCAACAAAGCTGGTGAAGAGTCCAGAGCATGAGTCTTGTGAGGAACAGCTGAGGGAACTGGGGGTGTTTGGAGAAGACAAGGCTAAGGGACCTTATTGCTCTATACAACTGCTTGAAAAGAGGATAGAGCAGCTCGGGGTCGGTCTCTTCTCCCAAGTAACAAGTGACAGAACCAGAGGTAATGGCCTTAAATTGCACCAGGGGAGGTTTACACTGGATATTAGGAAAAATTTCTTCTCCAAAAGGGTTGTCAGGCATTGGAACAGGCTGCCCAGGGAAGCGGTGTCACCAGTTCTGGAGGTGTTTAAAAGACATGTAGCTGTGGCACTTAGGGACATGGTTTAGAGGTGGATTTGGCAGTGCCAGGTTAACAGTTGGACTCAGTGGTCTTAAGGGTCTTTTCCAACCTAAACAATTCTGGCTCTATGAATACCAGACCGAATAAAATATGAAGCCAGCAAACATGGTTAAGGTATGATTATTATCCAGTTAACTCAAATTGACTTGCACACAGTTGGAAAGAGTGTACCTGCTTAATGAGTAGTTCATGAACTGTCACTCTTCCAGGAGAACAGAGAGGAGAACAGGGTGTGCTTTGAACAGCTTAAATGCCTGAGCAAAATACTGTCATTTCAGCAGCATCTGCTCAACTAATGTAAATGATTTGGAACACTTAGATTCGTCAATAAAGTTAATTTCCTTTCTTCTCTGCCCATCTTCTAAACAGTCCAGAACACATAGAGGAGCCTTACCTAGAGGAGAGGCAGAGTTTCTCAGCTCCACAGCAATACAATTTATTAGGTTACACACTGACACCAGCACAGAGATGCAGTTAGAAGGCTGCAGGTTTGCAAGCAGGACCTAAAGACCCAATGCCAGGTCAGGAACCTATGTGGCTGGCAAGGGGGGCAGCTTGTGTTTTGGACATGCATGCTCCAGAAAAGACAGATCTGTCCAGAAAAGACAGATAGACTGTGATACTCAAGAGAGCTTTTGAGCCTTGTTTTACATGGAGATGTTTTTCATTTGTTGGCCAAAGCAGATTTCTGTTTAGGGTTCTGTAGCCTCTCACCTTTGCATGCAAAGTTAAGTCATTAATGACCTCTGTAGACTTTCCTTTTCTATCAAAGTCTTAGCAAATACACTTAAAAAGTGTATTTTAATAGTGTTTTGTATTAATACTGTTTTTTAACTACAGTTACTCACAATATTTATTTAATATATGACTGCCTTGCAAAGTCATACAGATTTGGTGGGGTTTGGAGTAACGATGGCCAGTAAGTCAGTAAGCTAACTTGTCCTACATGGTGCTGGTGATTAATCTTCTTACCTTTTTGAAATTATTGCCCAAATCTTTCCACACAAAAAACCAACTCATTCCCCCTTTTCCACTGTGGTTTGTAAAGATGGGATTAGTCTCATCGGGTGTAAATTTTCAATGTTGACATCTGAGCTAATTGTCTAGGCTCTCCTCACTGTCACAGGAGAGAAACAGGAACTCATCGGTCTCAGTTCACTTAAGGCAGACAGCTAAAACAGGCCAGATGAGTGACACGTTCTCAGTGCACGTTTCTCTCTGGTGACTTTCACATGAATCAAGATGATGTGAGTGCGGATGCTTCAATTTAAGTGAGTCTTTACCACCTGCGAGTGACATTCTGCAGGAGGAAGATAATTCCCCTTTAGCAAGGAGGGGGGCATGAATTGCATGTATAAGGGACTGCAGCCCTTCCTGAACAAAACAGGCTTTTGATGATTAATTTCCTGCTATTTCTTATACCTTGGCTCCAGAAGAAGCATGCATTTCAAAATCATTTTTACATGCTGGGCTTCTGTTGGACTGTTTTGGGTTTGAGAAGGGAGCTGTTTTGCTTTTCTTCTTACTCTTCCCTTGAAATATTGAAAAACACTGTGGTTTGTTCAGCCAGAGTTTGTTGTGTGTCTGTTGCCCAAATGTTCATGTGCAAAGCATAGTAATCCTTGAAGTCATGGCACTGAATTTCATTGCTGTTTAAAGAGCTTTTAGCAGATTCCTAGAATCAGCTTGGGACCAAGAGGAAATAGCGCTCTGAATATTCACGTTTTAACACAAGTTGTCATTCAGCAGAGTAACATCTGCTGCTTCTTTAATGTGCTGTTTTTTCCAGGAAACTGAATCAGTAACAGTTAAGTTTTAGATGGAATTTGTGCTGATATCATGATTCTTTGGAGGGAAAGGGGAGAGTTTATCTGAATGGCCAGAAGCAATGAAGAGGTCTTCAGTTTCTGGAGGTATTGTGAAGAAGTTAAGCAGCCTTTTTGATGCTACTAACTAAAAAAAGCAGCACCAGTTACATCAAAGAAAGAAAGAGACTAAATAAATCCTACCTCTGTGTGGCCAGTTGAGGGTCTAAGGACAGATTTCATCCTTGCTAGGGAGGTCAGATGCTTGCCATGGTTTTTGCAGTCTGTATGTACAAGAACAAAATTCTGCCTTGTGCTGTTCTGCTGGTAGCCAGGGCCAGATACTTGATGACCTACTTTTATTATATGATCAAGCAATATGAATTATTCCAAAATAATTGATTTTTCTACTATTTGTGATATAAGAAATCAAGCTGATAATATAGATGGTGTTCATGATTGTAACATAACCAGACCATGCTAAAAGGGAAGATTTGGGAGTTTTTGGTTTTTAACTGACACAGCTAAGTGGCTTCATTTGTTCATTGGAGGCGTATTTAAATTGGCTTAACCATATGTTCATTTTGCATTTCGTAATACTTTAATACTGGCAGGAGTGAAACCTCCCAAAGAACAATTCCCTTACACTTCCAAACATGATGTTAACCAGGCTTGCTTTAGTATTCTTTCACTGTATAAAGCAAATGTATAAAGCAAACACCTTTATCAAATGAAGAGAATACAAACACTGAAATACAATTACCTTACTGATGGCAGTTGAATAGGTGCTGTATTTTAACATATGATAGAATACCAAACCTATTCATTATGATTATTGCACACCATTACAATAAAATTAAACCTTTTCTAAGATCTGATCCTTTGGACATTTGTACACCTGCCTAACTTCGCAGATGACTTCAAAGCAACTGATCCCAAGGGCACATTTTCAGGACTGAGACTTTAATGCCTGGACTCTTAAATAATACATTGCTTAAATTGTAAGGAAGTGAATGAGTTGATTTTTTTTTGTTTGTTTGTTTATTGCAGTCTTTAACACAGTTGCCAGCAAATAGAACAGATAAGTAAGAAGAGTCACAACCTGTAGAGATTTTAAAAGGTAGAGTAAACCAGAAATCATCTGCTGGTGTTACCATTTGCATAGATTCCTAGAAGTAGCAGAGAAACTCAACTTGCAAATCAGAAATTGTGAATGAATTCAGTAGATTTGTCAAACGACATGATTTAAAAATAAGTGATGGGTATAGCATATGTCAAAACAACCCAGGCGAGGCAGCTTCACTGCCCCTGCTCCTTCTTCTGTGGGAGTCAGCAAAAATTCGCTATCTGCCTTGCTGGGGAGGGAGGTTTACCTCCCATCGCTGGGAGTGGGCAACCTCCCTTGAGTCTGCCTGCAACCCTGCGTCCCTCTGCCACCGTCCCAGGGCACATCTGCAGAGCTGTGCCCAGCAGTGGCTCTTTTCTCCCCTGGTAACAGAATTTCTATCCTCTTTTGAGTCAGTTGTCTTCCCTGTCCTTTATGTTTTTGCTCAGAAACATGCCACTTCTTCAAAGCTTTGCAACAACAAGCATTTGACAATCTGTTGGTGGTAAGCCAGGTTTATATCAAAGCACAGCAGTGAAGTCATATCTCATATAGCGGCTGTGGGACTGAATTTTCCTTTCAAAGGTGTGGCTTATTTGCTGTCTTTCCCAAACACATGATACTCACAGAATGGCATCACAGAGAGAGAATTGTGGTGTTGTCCATTTCATGAGCCAAAACAGCATCCCAGGCCATAGGAAGCATGCACTGTATCATATATGAATATGTGGGCTACAGAAAATTTGGGGAAATAAATAGATTTATACCAGAAATATGTTTATACTGAACATACACCCTGATACCTGAAAAATGTTTGTATATCATACATGAATATTGTTGCTGGAATATGGAAAATCTTATAGCTCTACTGTTTGTTTCCAGTTATTGTTGGAAAATTAATGGTTTGCTGAAGCAAATAAATCACCACTTGGCAGCTGTTACTGGCAGGACAGACAGTAAAACACACATAAGCTGTGCACAATGTTTCTGTCTCCTTTTTCCTTCTTCTGACTGAATGAAATAAAATTCTGATAAGTGTTTCTGACCGATGTTAAGTTGCTCTCTGCTAGTGTCTAAACAGGATGAATATGTAATAATTAAAATACAGGATTTGCTGGTGAACATCTCCCAGGATCTTCTCTTAGGTCTCTGAGGCAAATGGCATATGTCCAGTGGATCTAGATGGTCATCTAAAGAGCTGGGTGGGTTGTAGAGCCTGGTGTCATCGGAAGAAACTTGGACATCAGCTCTCATTGCCCTGACATTTCTGTGGTACAGCTGCATAAGATGCAGGATATGGAAGGGTTACCTTACTTTGCCCTTAGGCAGTAGGGCTAGACAGAGCCAGGGAGGCCATAAGGACTATCTCGCAAGACCAGGTTACAGTGGTTCTTCTCAGATACTGAGACGTCAAATCAGAATTTGTATCATGGAGATTAAAAAGCACAATCCTGAACTGTCAGTATATTTCTTTCAATAGAAGTTTACATGCTAAACCAAAAGGAAACTTGCTTGTTTATTAAATTTTGTCAGCTTTTGTTAGCTCTTCTTTTCTTCATGCCCTTCAGTTTCTTTCCATTAACCACCTAACATAATCCTTTTTTCCCATCAGCAGCTTTTATTTAGCTAGCTGTGCTTTTGTATTCCTGCAGACTTTCAAAACCTCTGTGTCTCACCTCTTTCTTTCATAAGAACGCACCTCTGCCTCTTGCAGTAGACTTCTGTGGCTGTTCCTGGTGAAGTTTTCAGATAGTTGACTGTCCTCATTTCTCCTGCTCCCTGTCTCTCAGTCTGTCCCCTTTAGCTGCAGTACCTTAGATGAGGAGGTCTTCTCAGAATGCTCTTTCTCCAGGGAGGGCAGGGAACTCACTGCCTTGCAAATTTTAGTATGCTGCTTGAGGTAAAATCAAGACCTCTGTTTTTTCACTGGCAAAAGGGTGGTAGTCTCCTTAGCAGCTCTCCCCTGGGTTTCTTAGGAGCCTGCTGTGGAGTCATTAACCCACATTTTAAGAGAAAAAAAAAAAAGAAAAAAAAGAGGAGATTCATTTGAGTCTCATCAATGATATCTTCATTCAAACTCATGCAACCATTTCAAACTGCTTGGAGTTGAAAACCATATGTCTGTCCCTGTTTTGGTTTTTGGTTGGTTGCTTGTTTGTTTTTTGTTGGTTTGTTTTGGGGGTTTGTTTGTTTGTTTGTTTGTTTTATGTGATGACTACAGGAAAAGCAGCTTTGCTTTTTGAACACCTACTGATCTCTTACTGAAGGTGAATTTAGGAAGTCTTTTTCATCGTTTTCTTTCTTACAACTCATAGATTGCACCAGATTCACTTCCATTCACTTGCAGTGTCTAAAATTTGGATGGCCAAGTCTATCCTTGACTCCTTTTATAGTCAAAAGATGAAAACGGGTATCTCCAAAGGGCTGTTCATCTGGTGTTTCTTAGGCACAGACCATGGAAGATGAACCTCTCTCAGAGAGAGTCTGCTTCTTTCCATTGACTGTGAGAGAGGGAGAGTGACCAGCCATGAGCTGAGGTGTCTAGTTTCTGAATACCTTAATTCAGATGGATAACATCCACCTATTACCTACGTATCATATAAAAAAGGGTTATACACCTTGTCTGGCACTCCTTGATGTCATTGCATTTTTCCTGTTGATTTACATATATAGCTTTACAAATTTGACTCATAGTTTCTCTCAATGACATCACTTTCCTATGTCTTACACAAACCTCATATTTGCCTTAATATTCTCTTAACACCTGAAATTCACATCATAATCACATTGTGGCAGGCTCTGCATGACTTTTGCACTGTAATCTTTATAATATCATTGTGACTTCTTGAAGTAGCTATTATCCTCCTCACAATTAAAGCTACATAAAGTCACTTCAGAGCATTTTCATTACTTATCAACTTGAATACCTCAGCTGTTGCCAAATGTTTTATTTTTTAAATACCAGAAAACATCAGTAGAACTGTAATTCAGATTCATTGCAAATAAAGGTACTTCTCCCTTTTCTTTTTCCATCATGAATATTTCCTATCTTACGGAATATTCTAGTTTACATATGGTAACACTCATCCTAATTCACTGAGACACATTCAGAATTGTAAACTCTGCATTGTGCATCAATGGTGAAAAGACATATTTTGTTCTCATTGTTAGTACTCAGAGCAGCATAAATATAATCCTGATTTTGCAGCTTAGTGCTGGTAGAGGAGATATTTTCACATTGTTCTCAAAATCTTCATATGGATAGTATTTCTTTCATGATAACATTTATTTATCAAAGTTTATGCTGCTTTGACTTTTTATAAAATAACAGCAAAGATAAATGGATCAATTGACCCCAAAAGCAGTTTATTTATCCCTTTAGTCACACTTCAGTGGCAAAATCAATACCCTCCTGAAATATCTGATATTACAGTGGTTCCAGTAAATACTGACATTCCTGAGCTATGTGAAGGGGGAACAAAAATTTATTATCAAGTTAGATTTTTAGTACCTTTATTGATTTTTCTGGGGATGCTTGAATTTTTATTTATCTGTAGCTAAGTAAGTGACCTTTGTTTCAAAAAAAAACCTCAAAACCACCAAAAAACCCCCACAAACAACAAAAAAAACTCAAAAAAAACCCAAAAGGAAAACCAAAAAACCTTAAGTTTAAACCCTGTAAAAAGTAAAAGAGGAAAGACCACACATTTAAAAATGTCAGTGACAAGAATCTTGGCAGAAGAGTGTGTATGGTTTTAAATGATGCATAGCACACCACTGTGTGTTCTTTTTCATACTAACTCTGCATCTGAAACAGCATAACATGTAATTTTTTTTAATACTGATACTGTTGAAATCCACTTTGTGCAACAGCTAAGATGTTTCTTAGTCTTGCATTGTCAATTATTCTGATACAAGGATGGAAGAGATGAGTGACCTGAGAGAAAAAAAAGTATACAACAGGTTACATAATTCACCCCATAATGTGATCTAACTTGTGCAAGCATTAGCAGGAATTATGTACATATGTGGAAGAAAATTTTCTCTCTTTTATCCCTAGAAGCTTTGAACATGTAAAAACTGAATCAGAAAGGTGGGATTTAAGTGAGTTCCGGAGGGAAATGTGGAGTTCCCAGTTCGGAGGATCTCACCCAAACCGTGTCTGGACAAAGTACAGCAGAGAGCAACTTACAGTTGTGCAAAATTGAGAGGAGCCCATGGTATCAAAATTTGTAAAACAGGGAGTCCTAAACCAGTCTAGTGTTTGGGACAGAGATGGTAAGGAAAGTCGAAGTTCACCAGGCACCAAGAAAGGTGGGTTCATCCCAGGTGGACAGAGGGGGATAGAAGGGGCCATCAGGTGTCTATTCCATGGCCATACCATGTTTATGTGCTCTGAGTTATAGGGTGTTTGTCCCAGGATTTGGCAAAGATGGACTAACAGACACGACATAGCTTGGAAGATTTCATGTGCCCCTGCTATCCCTTCTGGGGATGGACAAGGATGAAGAGGATAGGTGGAATGAAAGGGATAAGTGGAAAACTCAAAGTATAAATTAGCTTTCTTACTGTTTTGTATCCTAGGCACTTACTGAACAGCACCCATGTCACTCACCTGTGCATAAACAATTAGAATGTAAATTTGGAACGCGTATGCAGGGGTGCCTGTTTCTGCATGTTTCTATAAACCAGTGAAGCTCCTTAGGGAAGTTACCTTGGAAAAAGAATGACCTTTTCAGTAGCAGAATATTTGAGACCTGAAAAGATTTGTAGGAACTGGTAAAAAAGAAGCCATAGTTTGAAGTTTGAAACATTACTATTTCTTGACCTTTTTTTTTCTTCCTAGGTTAAATGTGTTCATTTTTGAGCTGAACTACCTTAACCCACATCTAGAACTACCTTAACCCACATCTAGAACTTCCTTAACCCACATCTAGATTTAAATCTTGAACAATCTTCACCAAACTTCACCAGAAAAATAACTCATACTGAATGCTTTAACTTGGTTGTCAAGCCTTCAGCTGTTACTTTGTTCAGTCTTTATCTCAGACAGGTTTATTCTGGCTTCCATTGGCATTGCTCATACAGAAACACAGTCTGCCATCAGGAAGCACTAATGGTATACATTTGTGGTTCGTTGATGGAACTGTACTTCTTCTCCAATACTCCTATTAAGAGCAACAAAGAAGGCTCAGTCAGCCTGTACATATTTGGGATGTAGACCAAAGGTGTGAAAAGCCCGCACAAGCTCTAGCCGTCAGTTGGTAGGTACTGCAATGAGTCTTCAGTAAAGCACAGGTCTTCTGTGAATAAAATTCTCTCCAAGAGTTTTTAAAAATCTTTCCTGGTACTGAAGTGTTCAACAAGCTCATCTAATATATAAAAAACACATTTTCTATGTTTTTTTCCATTTGTTTCTAGCTGCATCCCTTGATAATCATTAAATCATCCAGAGAGAATTATCTCACTGTACATTTCCTCCTTCTTAACACCTGCCAAAAGATTAATTTTCTCCAGAGAAAAGAAGTTCCATAGCTTCATTACATCTATGTAAACCAGAAAATCACCTCCCTTCAAAAGACAGTACAATTAAAATACATTTTCAGAATTTGTATGAAAACCACAGAATTTTTAAGTAAAAGTTCTAATCCAGATGAAAACTAAAATGCATGCATGGTTTTCAAGTCAGACATTGCATAACCTTCATGTAGACCACAGGTTATTCATGACCTTCACTTCAGGGATATATACCATTAAGAACAAAACGAAACCACAAACCTATTTCAAGCTATATAGGTATAATAGAACTGCCTTACAAAAAGAAAGATCTGGAAGCAGATAACTTTCCAGAAATTTCAAAAGCATTGGAACAGTCATTGTAATGTCCTGGAGCTGTAAACAGGACAGTGTACACGAGGCTAACCTACAAGTATTCTTATGCTGAACCTAACATTGAAAAAATTTTGCCACAGGACAAATGAGAGAAAACAGACTAAAACCCAATCAGAATGGCTGCTAGATGATGGAGTTATACTTTCCAAATGTCGCGATACTCGTTTTCCCAGAGGCCTTTCCTGTTGTGCAGCTCCTCCAAAGCACTGAAAAGTTCTATCTTATTTGCCTGGCCTATATCGCTAATGTCATATGTACAGTTATAAATGTGCTGAAAAAGAAATGTATTTTGAAAATTCTAAATAAAGTACTGCCAGAAAGTACTACATACATTGCAGATCTGGAATAAATTTTCTGACAGGAACATTCCTCACATTTTTCCTTCTACTTAAGTCCTGTTTCTCAGAGTTCATGCCTGTAGACTGAATATTGATTCCTTATTACCCCAAGACCAAAAAAAATCTATTTACCAATAAGTTCAAAATTGGCTGAAGTTTTGAAACATGGGGCTATTTATAAATGAACAGATTTCTCTACTCGCAGTTAAAATCAGCATGTCTGACCAAGCAGAGCCACATAATAATTAGTAACTGGAAGACTACCCAGTTTTACTTCGAACTAGCCCCAGACACAAAATTATTTTGAGGCTGGCTGCATGAACAGTGTTTCCTCTGCAGTTTAGCGTGTCAGGTGCTGAAAGGTTGTACTGGACCAAGTTGTTGTTTGTGCATCCTCTGCTAAATATAGGAAATACAAGGATGTTAACAGACGTAGAGGGAGGGAGACTTAGAAAGAACTCTCTGCATGCTTTTCATTTCCATCCCGTTCCCTCCGTGGCAAGTGCCAGCATATGCGTCTGAAGCGCCAGCAAGGCTTCTTGCCATATGCCGGCCCATTTCAGTGATTTTCCCTGTATGTGTTCGCATGTGTATTCATATGCATATATGCATACACGTGCGAATGACATAAGGTCAGTGTTCAGTGCCAGATGCCGAAAGCAGTCAGCATGGGGGAGGGGTAGAATCATAACTTTGACTCCTTTGAACTCAAATTAAACATGAAAATGAGTAGTTACTTGAAATGGATTTGTCAAAATAGCCAAAGGGACTTTGGTCCTCATCACTCGTATTTGAGTGGCTTATGGACAACTAAATCCCTTGGCTCCTTTGAAAATCCCAAATTTAAAGGATATTTTTTAGAGCTAGCAACGAGACTTAGTGCCACTGACATACTTCTGAGAAATTGGCGTCGTGAACCTTCAATCTGATTAGTTACACAGGTACTTGTGAAATTGCTTTATACCAAAGCCTGAAAAAGAAATTACAGGATGTATTCCAACGCTCAGAAAAATCATCAGAGTAAGAAATATATTGTGCCAACAGGAAAAAAACAAGTCAATATGCCCCTGCCTTCATATCTAGGCAATCTGCCTATCCAAGTATTTTCTGTAAATTTAGAATAAATTTAAAAGGTTTAAGGGCATGCAGTTGTATCATCATTTCAAGGCAGCCAAATTAATTCTTTCATGCAGTGCTTGAACCTAATGGAGATTGACTGTCCTGTTTTCCTATTGTAATGATGTGTACCAAGTTGAAAATGAAGATGTTGGAGGATAAAAAATAGTGCTGTGACTGCTATTGATTAGCTGTCTTGTTTGCTTCATTGTTCAGGCTCCGTTGGCCTCTTGGGCAGAAGGACACCCAAGTATAACATCCTTGACATTTTCCTGAAAAGATGCATGCCTTAGAAGTGACAGCTTTACTTAAAAAATACAGTTTTGATGTATAAATGTGGTAGTTTTAGCTGAAAGGATTCTGATGGATTAGAGCAGACAAAGAGAAAGATTTCTGAAACATACCTCAGGTCAGCCTTGTATCAAGAATAGATTTAAAAGCAAGTGTCTTACATGATGATGACACTCCTAGTGTCTCTGCATTTCAGTGTTTGTGGGAATGAGCAAGAAAAGCTGAGTTTATCTTCAAAGACAGAGTGATTGGGTTATTCCGACTAATGTGCTCAGCTTTCATTAAAGGCTTTGAGTCGTCATGAGTTCCAGAAGACTTGACTGTGTGTGCTGAAGAAGAAAGTGGCCCTTGAACTAACACATAGTTTTATCAAAAACAGTGCCTGCATATTTAAAAGCAAACATATCGATTGTTTTTCACAGTCTTCGGGCAATAGGCTATTTAATACCATTTTGTTTATTCTTTTGCCTGGTTTTCATGCAAAAGACTTGGTAAGAGACTCATATGATTAAATTTGTGAAAACAATTGCTTTTAATTGTATGCATATGACTTTAATACACATAGATGTGTATATTCAAATATGGCTTTCGCAGAAAACAAATCATAATTTACCTCTCTGTCAAAGTATTTAAAGGAGTCAAGTACATGAAGTGATTTCATGCATCACCTTTAATGAAATGCACGAACACACGAGGATGACTTTAGGACTGGGTCACAGCCAACATTAGAAATGCCTCTGCTTTTATTGGTGTTATGTTAAAAAGGGTTTCATGTCTGGGAGAAAATGGATTTGCTCAATGAATGACCTGTAGCTCAGCAGTGGTGGAGGTATTAGTGACTCAGTCTGCTAATGATTCTGTGGCACAACTATGCTTTTTATTAAACCCTGTAACTAGTTTGCAGAAACCTGGGCAATCTGTCAGGCAGTAAGGGGAAGCCAGCCAATAAAAAAAATGAGGTTTCTGATGTGCTTCAGCTGGAGGTATTCAAGCTCCAACCTGATTCTTCCTTTCCTCTCATCCTGTGCACGTGCAAATGAGCCCAAGACACTGCTTCTCTTTCATCCATGCTTAGTAACGGTCCTGCCTTCATAAAGCATGTGTAGCCCTGAACGCTGGTGTGACTCATCTCCAGGCTCATGACAAGGTCTTCTCACTTAGCTCTTGCAAAACTTTTTTTTTTACAAAGACCACCTTCTGTCTAGCTATGTCATCCTGTTTCTTGCTTAGCAGGTCGAATTTACATTTCTTCTTTTCCTTTTAAAATCCACTGAGAAGTCTGTTTCCACCCCCTTCTCCAGCCTTGTCCCAGATAGGCTGAATGCCCTGCTCCAGCAGGGACACTGCCCACCCTTCTCCCTGCCACCATGGACAAAGGAGCATCTCTGCTGAAATGACCCACAAGATCACACCCCTTTCCTTATTCAGGATCTCTGAAGAATTTGTCTAGCCTGCAGCGTGAACCAGAGATGTTTATTTATTAAAAGTAAACCCTAAAAAAGCTCACAAATCTGAGCCACTCACTAGTCCACTCAGTTGTGTGGTATGTTTTGTCCTCTCCATGCATGGTGTCCCCTGAGTCTTTTTAAATGGCAAAGTGTTCTGGGGACAGAACCTGCTTCTTGCCTTCTGCTTCCTTACTTCTTCAGTTAGGACTAAATTAGCTGAAAATTAAGCTCTCGGAAGGCAAAGTAGCAGCTCAGTTTTGGCAATGGCAATCTTAACATCTTAATTTCTTTCTCATTAGATTTATGCATTGTGATTTGATGTTTCATTGTATGGTCATGAACTATTTCTCAAATAACACAGCATATATTTTTGGCTGAACTAAGAACTGTAAGATGCATATTTGTCATATCTTAGAAGCATGGCCATGCATATATATAACCATACAATTGGCTTATCTAAAAATCTTCATTAGATACAAAGTAGACACAGTGAAAACGACATGTATAGACAGAAAACATTAAAATTATTTCAAAGAATATATTATCAGATATAATTTAGCATTGAATTAACTACTAGTACATTATTTGAAGCAGAACCTTTATTTTTAATCCTGTGAGCACTCATTTTGTTTCTAAAACTTAGAGTACAGTATGAAAAGCAGTGAGGAAAAAGGGATCTGATATATCCAGTGTCCATTTGCATCCTGCAGCACTCTCAAAATATTTTCATTCTTCAGTATTCACATTTCACCCATTCCTGCTAGGTTTTGCTTCTAACTCCTTTGTGGTCTACAAGGAGAAGTTTTGTAACTTCCAGTATAGCAAGAACTGCTAAACTGCACCATATAAAGACTTTTTCTTCTCACTACCTCTCTTTTCTTCCCAATGACTTCAAAAAATCCTTTTTTTTGAGCCTGTACAGTATAGAAGACCCTTGAGTGAGTAGAAGAGACATAGCTAATGATGCCAGAGTCAGACTCACAAATAACTCGCATGCAAAAAGCAGCAGCAAATGGAACCAACTTAGGGCAGGATGCATGTGCACATTTTACACAGATGAGCTTAATTCTGCAACTTCGTTTGTGTTTTGATCTTTTTCACTTCCATCGTTGCTGTCAATGTTGTCATCATTGTCAGCGAGATGAATCCTGCAAAGATCCGGCCCCCTTGCTGACTCAATGCCATCAGCTTCCCGTCCTGTTGTTTCCTTAAAAGTTCTGTCAGTGCCTGTCACTGCTGATCTTGGAGCACTGCTGAAGCCTGGAGTGATACAATGGTTGCCAACCTCTCCACAGGGTCCCTGTGCAGAAGTCCTTTGTTAGACATTGATTGTCCATCCCCCAAATACTGGGGAAACAACTGGAGCTGACCCAGGATTGGCAGAGATTGTGTAGGGGATCATTAACAAAACATTAGCTAATCTGACAAAATCATTCCTGATTTTTTCCTCCTCCTTAATTTAGAGCAGTCCACAAAAGCATTGAACTACAGCATGACATTCTTCTGCTATCCATAGGACAGCTCCTCAGTCCTGGTGTTTCATTGCCACTGATGGTCTCTGGCTTGTCCCAGAAAGTATGACGCCTCTGGCTTTCACCTTTCCATTGAGCCATCAAAGACATGGTGGTGGCAACTACCACCCAAAGGTAATCGAAGTCATCACCAGCCATTCTTTACTGTAGCTAGCACAAGTGGCATGCAGCCCTGAGCTAGAGGCTGTTTCAAAGCCATAGACTGTGATTCTCTTGGTGCCCAAATTAGCAACAGCAAACATCATTTGAAATTTGAGTGACCAGCTTCTTGCATTGTTCCTCACTTCTTGAAGTGCAAGGTAAGAAGCAAAAGAGTCCACTGTTTACCAGGACCATACCTGGGTCCCAGATGACAGCAGTTATTTTGGGGTATTTTTAAACTGTCTGCAGGTGCCAAGAAAGAGCAGAGTTCGCAAATTCTGTGTGGTAGTGATGGCTAACTGTCCAGTAGCCTGTCCATCCACTGCAGGAAGCACTGAGGGTTCAGTGACGCTGAGGAAAGCCTGAAAGACTCAAGGGCAGATCAGTTCCATTAACTTTTCCTTTGTTGCTATTTCTGTTAGATGTTAAAAATCCAATCCATACTGATAAAAGAGAAAAAAACAATCTGCAATGCCTTGCCCTCTTCATTTCTAAGTATGCAATTAAAATAGTGAATCTACAGTATTCATAGTTAGTCAATAGTTAGTCAAAATATAGGTAGTTTTCCTAGGTGTGTTTTCTACACACAAGCATGAGAAAGGTAGGCCTTTCATTTTTGAAGGCTGTTTGAAGACTAGTTGAGCAAAGCATAAACTGAGATAGCTTTTGCATCATGCAACTCTTTCCTACAAGTTGAGCATATTTGAAGTATCTTCAAATATATTTTCAGCTTCAGCAACTTATGCTGCGGGCATAAAGTCTGTCCTTAATTTGTAAATTACTGTCTTCATTTATAAAGTACTACACTGTATGCATTTATTTTAATCAATCACTACAGTGGTGAATGCGGGTCTAATTTCTGAATCAGCACTCAAATGATAGATGGTTTATTAAGTTCTCTCAGCTAGGGTTCATGATGCTTAATTTTCTTAAGTGATAATATTTCATACCATAATCCTGATCTTTTTTTTCTTCTTTCTGCTTAGTGGAGTTTAACCTAATTACATGTGTGATCTCTTTAACAGTTGTAGTGTGGAGCTATCACTGAACTTCCATAAATCACCATTTTAACTTTTTTAGGAGAAACCCTTTAAAAGGACACCTGTCATTGAAGATATTCTACCCAAAAGTTGTAACACTTAGATTCTATTTAGGTCTTTAGGTTCTCTTAACTCAGTTACACCAATGCATCACTCATTTCTCTCTGGGTTTGCAATAGAAGAAGTATTGGTCTAGGACCACTTTTTTGGATCCCTGGCAGCAAAACACTGTACATGTACTTACCTCTTTCACAGCTGGATGGTTTCATTGTAACCCCTGGTGTCTCTCTCCAACATTTTGACCTCATAAAAGCATAATGTCACTGAATACCGAGGTCTTGTGTAATTCATTCTGAAGATTGTGGCTTTTAAATCCTCCATATGCAGTTAAATAACAGCATTCTTGTCATCAGGCAAACTTTGCTCTCTTTTAATGTTTCCATCTTCATTTTGCACACATGCACACATACAAACATATATACACACAAAGTAAGCTGAAGATGATTTACAGAAGCATTAGAGAAAGGG
>NW_009913257.1:128668-164798 GCF_000696875.1 Nestor notabilis
AGGGAAGAGGCAGGGAACAAGATAACTGAAGACTAATCATACCAAACCCAGAATTGCTTCTGCTGCTTTTTTCCATTCCTGTAGTATTTTTGTTTGGATTGGCTCCAAAGAAGCCCTGTTCCTTGTCGCTCTTGTTGTGCATGTGCTCATGCATAAATTCAGGTCAAGTATGAAACCTCTTTTCTGCATTCCTGGTAAGAATGTGTAATGTTCTTATCAACAGATAAAAAGAAATCTGAACTAATTCAGCTCATAACCCTGGGGTTTTTTTGTTTTTTGTTTTTTTGATTTTTTTCCCTGCCATTACCAAAACTATGGTGTTCGATTAGTTGTTAATGTATTCAGCTCAGTAAATTAGAGCTGCTTGAAATTTCTGCTAATCCTTTTCCATTGAGGGTTTCCCTGGACTAAGAGATGCTGAATAAAACAAAAACCACATGCACGCACAGGTTTCTGAGATTTTCCAGATCAAATATAATTTAAGGGGCACAACATTTTTAATTTATTTTTTTTTAAATTACTGTACCAAAAGGCCCAATGAATAAACAGTGTTTACTGAAAATATGTTTTGCTTGAACTTGGTCATTAAAGTATACAAGGGCTGAGGAGTTATTTTGCAATGAAAGAATGAACCAATATATAAGGATAAAAGTAGAAAAAAGGTTTAACACACAGCACAAAGATGTTTTTGAATGAATCAGTCTTTGCTATTTAATTTACATTTTGAGGGCTCATTAGGATGATGAATGACACTGCTGGAGAATAAAACATACTTCCTGAACAAAAGAAAATCTCTGTAGCCTAATAACATTTTATGCCAGCACTTACATTTGTCAGAAGTGGATGCTATTTATCCCTATGATTATTTAAAAATCATTTTTATTGTCCTTTGTGCTGTGTCCTCTTCTGGGAATTTTAATTCAGAGTTTGACACCTACTTATTAACTTCCATGAAGTATGGAGTACAAAGGCTTATACTATATAAAGAATTCTAACCAGCCATGTTTATATTGCCTGCAGCTGTATACAAATTAGCTGAGTTTAGATTCATTTCTCTTATAAATGGAAGAAAAAAAATTTGAGTTGTGTAACCTTTACCACCTCAGCAAAGTAAATGTGAGCTGAGCATGGCTGACCTGGGCATACCAGGAGACAGCAGTTAAGTCAAAAGAGCAAAGAGGAGGAATTTATTGCATTAATGTCATGAATTAGAAACCTCTACAAGTTGGAAACTTTCTATTTCATGTCTCCTGTTTCCTCCTCTGAAAGGATGAGGGTGAAATAGGAATGCTAATGTTTCATACTTCAAGCCCATCCACTCCTTAATCAGTAAATAATGACTTGCTGTCTTGCCTTCTTCAGTGCTTATACATGCCTATACTCTAAAGTCAAAGGCATGCAAATAACAGAAAACAGACTTTCTCTTGAAAAATGTCAAAATATTTTGGTAAATTATACACTATCACAATAACTGTATCTTTATACTTTATCTTAGAAGACATACTCCTTTTGTATCAAACATTACAGTTTAGACTCTTATTGAGCACAAACTGTAATTCCACCTACATTCACTCTTCTGCAACAGATCTGCTCAGCAACAGTGATATCCAACCTTGGAGGTGAAACAAGTCAAAGATTTCATTTGCCTTGCTGGGGGAGAGCACCCATTGCTCAGTTAGCTTTTCATGAAAACCTGTGAAACAAGATGACATACAACTTTGCTTTGTTCATGGTGATATGAGGTGGGAATTCCTGATCTTGTTTTCCTTCTGTTTCCAAAGCCATCATCCATGCCTTGCATGTCACCCAGTTGACAGTAGAACAGTTAGCAGTGTGCAGGAAAAATTATTTCCTTACATCTAATTCTACTGATCTCATACTGATTTTTCCACGAGCAAGGTGGTGCTCATCATCTGGAACATGAGATCCCAAATTTAGTTATCTCTTTGATTTCTGAAGAAACTGCTAGTCAGCCTCAGCCACTAGTATATTCTGTAGCTTCTTACTGTTTCATATTTTGTGGGCAAACAAGTTATAGGAACATTTTGTAACACACTGCCCTAACCGTGTCCAGGCAATGGGTGGACAGTCAGAAACACTTGGCTACTTTTCCTCCCAAAACGTGCTAGAAGTATTTCTGGGCACCAATAGCAGACTGCTGTTTGGAAAGCTGCTACTGGGTCCTTGTAGACCTCTCGGAGCATTGCAAGGCCAGACACAGTTGCTGTGAGTGAAATCCCTAAGGATACTGCTTCAGCATACACTGTGCCCTGTCTCCTGTCTCGTGAAGGACTGAGCAAGTCTTCAGGCTTGGTTTGGAAAAACAGTGGTCTTGTGGACAGGTCTTTTTGTTTTCAGAATACCTGCTTTAGGTTTCTAAGGGGCTTTTTTAGGGTTTGTTAGGACTTTTCTTTTCCAGTTGGCACCCTAATTTTGTGGGGGAATTACATTCTGCCTAAAATACTTCCAACCCTTTAGACTATAAAATGTACGCTTTGTTATCCATCCTAAAAAAATACAGTGTTGCCCATACAGAACTGTAGCCATATTCCATATGTAAAGTTATAAATGCCACTACATGTCTGGATATACTATATTACATATGCATCGGTTTACATGCATGCTTCTGATAGTGTGCTTGTAAAGTGCTATACCTTCATGGTAATGTGCATGCATACAAAATGTAGATTATTGCAGACTATTTTCAGTCAGGACATCCCCATTTAATCCTTTCCATCTGATCACATGGCAAGATATGCCTCTTTGAAAAGTGACATCTTTTGTGTTGGTAGCGTTGATCAAGCTCTGGACCGTAATGAGAAACAAATAACGGATGACTTTGGGTTATGTTCACATGGCAGTGTCTGATATGGTTAGTGCTTGTACAGACTAAGGGGTCTGATGCACAGGTGGGCAGAGATGAAGAGCTCTTGCCTCTGCTGTAGAGATCCATCAACTATTTATGCAAATTGCCAGAATCAGTGCTAGTTTATTTTAATATGCCAGACTGTAAACTGTAGCAATTCAGCAGCTGCTATGCAAGCAGGGACTTCCAAGAGAATATGGGTACAGAGAGATAAGGATGGAAATGTAAGCTTGGCTTCTGTCTCATTCTTGCTGTTTTCTTCTTCTTTACCTTAGAGGTAAAGATGTTCTGGGTGGCAAATGAATCAATATCACGCTTCTGCAAAGCTGGTGGGGTTTTTTTCCATTTTGTAATTATTTTCTAGGAATGAGTAATCCCATGGTTTCCTTGCAGCTTGAGTTTATATGCAGTGCCATCAACAAGGTAGCTTGGGCCGAGTGAGTGAGCTCTGTTACTCTACCAAGGCTGAGACCTGCAGAGGTGACTTGTGCTGATGGGCTGCTGTGCCTACACAGTCTGCCTGGATTAAGTGTTACAGGCATTCAACCCATAGCTGTTGCTTAATTTCCCATCTGTGGATATTTAAAATCCTGTTGTGTTTATAGCATAAATGTATATAAAATTTAAATTAGGCAGGGACTGCTTTTTAGTGTGGATTTTTCCATGAGCCCTACGGCAGAGACATCAGCAACCAGCCAGTTCCTGATTGCTAGGGCTGTGCCTTCCCCTGCACAGAAGAACAGCTAACAGTCTTTGCCTGCAACCCTTGCTAGAGTATCTTGTTTCATAGCTGTATTTCTCTAGCAGAAAAAGGATCATGAAAAACAAAAGGTTTTGCCAAGAACATTTCATTCTGTTCCTTACAAAGTACCTGTTGCTGCGAATGGTACAGGAGAATCCATGTTTTGGTGGGGCTTCCTTGTCCTCTCCCTGCCCCAATACTTATCTGGGCTGCAGGTGACTTAGACATGCATGTGCAGATAAAACATGCAGGAAATGCTGCTGGAAGTATGGTGGGAGAAAGGGAGCCAGAAAGCTGAAGGAAGCCCTTAAAATATGCATTGTCTTTTGCATCTTCTTCATTTCTCTCTGACGTTATTACCTAATGTCCCTACATGGCAATATGAGCCCACAGTTAAAAATCAAAGCACAAGAGCAGCTTTGCCTTTCTCTTCTCTCCAAGAACAAGCAGTACCTCCAACCCCAAACCCTTTACCAAATAGTTAATTCTCAGGGGAATAAGCCACTCATCATTCCTTTCATAAACGAACAAATAAAAGATACAAGGATTTGATCTGTTTAATACGCATTCTCTGAAACCAGAGTGCAGACTAAACACAGTAATCTGATGATTACAAATTATGCAGTCCTATAAACAAAGCATGACAATTGATGACAATGTGGTATCATATATCATAAATGCAGAGCATCCTCTCTCATCCAAAACAAATAGTTTGGAGTATTTCAAACCCATAACAAATATATTTAATGCAGATCACTGTGAAACAATGTGTGTTTCTGTTTCTAATGCTGTATACAAAAGCCAGCCAAGAGCTTTTTTGTGTTTTATGCATTATATTCATTTATGCTGCCAATTCCACTTACTCTTCTAGTATTCTGACCCAAAAAATCAAGATTTAATGTATTTCAAGCAACGCTTGATGCATGCGTGTCTTAAAACTGTAGGGGATTGTTTATAAAGTAAATTATGAGACTTCAGTATCATTCCTGATTTGCAGATAGACTCTTATCTCTCTAGTTAAAGTATTGATCACAACCTTTATATTGTATCAGTAGCTTGTTATGCGAGGCAAATCAGCTGCCATTGTTACCGATGCTGAAAATCTCTCCGAGTAACCCATGATAGGTTTATTACATAGGAAGCTTTGATCCTCAGGACTCAACTAAGATATTCAAAGTTCTTATAAATGTGTCTTAGAGTCTGAAATACAAATTCAGATGTCTGCTGTCAAACGACTCCTATTCAGCAAACCCGTATGAGCCACCTTTGAAAGTGAAACAGCAAGATGACACCATTCATAGCTTAACTTTTAGAGAGGTCTTTGTGCTCCCCTGCCTTTTGGTACCTGACAACTCGTTCCAGGCCGTATCAAAGTTGCATAACAGAATTTGTAAAAAGCTACACAGAAGGGTTTAATGTGTTGAGAACAAATAACTTCTTTGTTGATATCCACTGCCAGATCAAAGAGATGGAGGGTAATAGGCCCAGGAGTGCATTACCTGCAGTTGCACCGGGGAACAAAAGAATAAAATAAAACAGCGAAAGGCAGCAGAGAACAATAAAAAAGGAAAATACTAACAAGTTTGAAGGATTCAACGTCCTGAAAAATGAATAAAAGCCACAGAAATAAATTCATCAAGATCGCATAACAAAAGGTAAGCATGTGGCTTCTCATCTCGAAGGCTTTCCAACTGTACTCCTGTTTTCTGTATGTGTTGTTACAATTTGGGGTGCCACAAGACCTTCCAGTTTTAACAAGGACAGAGAGCTGGCTTTGACGCTTAAAAAATGCAGATTTGTTGTACTTGACCTAGATGGAAATGTCTGCGAGCTGTAGCAGTATTAGAGATTTTTCTCTCTATTTAGCTTCCATTTAGAATGAAATGGGGTTACACCGAACATTTCTTCCTCTGGAGACAAAATAACCCGTTTTTAAGTGGAGGACCACCTCATCTGTTCAAAAAAACCCATAGAAAACCAAGAGGCAGCTCACCTTTTTGAGGCTTTCCAATGAAAGCTTTGGAAATCAAACCCAAACCAAACCCAAGCGTAACCTTAACTTTCTGAGAAAACTCACAAACCCTTCTCAGGCAGCATAGCGCAGGTTTTGGTCTACAACCCAGTAAAGATTAAACTCTACTATCACCGTCCATTTCTCCCTTATATTTCCCCCCACTGTACTGTGTGTTGCATTCTCAGGAATGCTGGTGTATGTGGGATATAGAAGCATTTTTTGCTAGTAAGGCTCTTTGGAGACCAGTACTCTGTAGGCACCAGCCAGAGCTTTGCAGTCCATGTACCAGTCATGTCCCTACAACACTGCTCTGTCATAAAGTGGCTTATTACTCATTTTCTATATTAAAAAAAAACCTGCTAACTGACACTAAAAAAACGGTTACTGCATCTCAGTAACATGGCCTATAGTTGTGGTTTGTACAGTTTTGTGTTTGTGGGTTTTATAAGTGATGCTGCATTAGCCTTTAGTTGGGTGGGATCTAACAGCCTGGGACCTGCAAACAGCCTGGGAACTGGCACATGTCTACCTTTCTCAAAGACACAAAACCTGGAAAAGCTAAGGCCAATTCTTCTTTCTACTTTTTTTCTGTATTTTGCTGTTAGTGGCAACAGCAACAGGCAAAAAGAAAACCAGAAAGCATTGCGACTTTCAGGTGCAATACTCCCTTTAAAAGGGGATAACTTGAGAATATATGGAAAGAAGAGAAAAGGGAAAGCCAAAATAGAAAGCACTAAGATAATTTTAAGTCAGCCTTTTGTTCTCCAAGCCTGAGGGACCAGCATGGCATCCATCAAAAAATGATAACTAGTAGCATAAAACTACGTGGGAGTTACCTACAACTTTCCCTAAACCTGGCACATTATTTATTCTCCTGCTTCTGGTCTTATGTTTGCCCAAACAGGAGGGTGCTGGCACAGAGCCCACAGGAAAGCAGGGACAAGTGCTGGGCAGCTGCCACTCCTTGGGGCAGATGGTTTTACAGATGTGGAGATATCGACTTCTGGAAGCAAGTCCTCTGCAAGGCATAACAGCAGTGCCTGGTTCCTGTCAGGCTGGCCAAAGGGCTTTCTGTCCCTCATCAAAGAGGACTGATATTGGTCTGTGGTGAATTGACTGGAAAATAAGTTTTTCAGTGGGATTTGGGAAAAAGAGGACAGGAAAAATAAGGAAGGTCTACTCTGCAACTTTACAGATTTTTCTAAATGTATTGATTCCCATACTAAGGCTACAGTTGTTAAGATTGGTTGGTTTAGGCATTTTCAGGAAACTTTTGCAGAGGATTTTTGTGTGGTGTATATATACATATACATATATATATATTTGTGTACCTTGATGGATACATGGTGTCACATACATTCTTAACTGGAAGGAACTTACATGTCAGAACCCTAAGACATTGCAGCACTGACATTTTATTTGAAACTTTATGTGTCCTATGAACTCAGCAAAACCTTTAGAGAGTACTATTTCAGTACCTTTTGCAGTGAGTCTGTTTCTGTCAGTCTGTCAGTGACCACGGTATGGCTGAATTTTTCTTTTGACTTTCAGGAATGCTGAGAGCACAATAATGCTCTGCCAAGATTTTTGTTGCAGCTTGGAGAATTGTGCTATTTATCAGCTTCCATGTGGATCTGAAGAGAATCCACCACAGCTGACCAGAAGTATCAAGAAATTGATTTAAAGATGAAGATGCATATTCATCTTCATTGATAAAGCTGTGGTTATGGAGTAGCAAACTATATTCCTCTTGGGGCAAATAGGTGTCCAGGTTATTGCCATGACCAGAATATTTTTTGCAGTCTTACCGATGAGACTGAGCAGTCATTCTCAAACCAATCCATATGATGATTGGTTCCTTACGCATAAGGAACTCTTTTTTAAACTCTCAATTCTGATCCATATTTTCCATGAAACAATTGTATTCTGTGCAAATCAGGGAAAGCAGTGCAATGTAAGTGTCTCAGGCCAAAATCAATTCACTTTAAAGACACAATCCAGACAAGAAAGGAAATACACATCAGCTGTGCCCAGGCAAGGCAGAAAAATTGGTTTCTCTCTGGATTTGCAAATATCTGCTGGCTTTATTGCCAGATGCTCGCTGGTCTGCCTATACTTCAGACCTGCTTCACCAAGGGTTCTTGATGATTGTTGCCCTCATGAAAGCGTTGAAAGGATGAGATTTTTTTTTCTGGGGAAGATACACAGCCAAAGCCAAAACTGTCACATGCTGGTGACATCCTTGGACTAGCAAAAGGCTTTAGCAAAAAGCACAATGTTACTATTGTCTCCAGATCATGGGGGCTTTTATCTTTTAAGTATAGATCAGGTCTCAGTCTCTAAAATTGAGAAGGCAGCTTTCAGCAATAGGGATTAATGAGAGGTTGATTCTCTGTAAGAAACAGGTTGGGTTTTTTTTTTTTTCAGATCTGTGTAGCAGCCTATTATGAGAAACAGTCTGGTATTACCCTCTGGGGATACAGGCTGCTGCTTAGTGTTTTGGGTTCTCAGCTGCCACATGAAGATCCTGCAATTCACTAGGAAAACCAGACCCTCTTTTGCCCTAGTCTTTGGGTGGGGTATTGGGTAGAGCACCATCTTTGTTACCCACCAGAAACCACCCTTGTTTCCTTTATCCAGTTCTCAGCTTCGTTAATAGGATGGTCACATAGATTTTTAATAGCATTTCAATGTTAATATCTTTCCTTTTGACTTCGTAGAGACATTGTTCAGATGATGATGTTTTATCAATATTGAATTCCCTGTGCCAGGCTCCGTTTCTTATTCCTGCCACCACTGCCCAAAGGGTATATTTTTTGCCATAAGCCATTTCTAAATGAATGTAAATAGACTTTAAGGAACGCCTGATAGATGTTACTCTTTCCATCAAATACTCATGGACAGGGGTTTTCTTCCATCAGGGGCCTTTTGTGGGGAAGATTTTTGTGGAGTTGTGTACTGTAAAATCTCCCATCTGTAAGAGGTTTAACCCTTTCTGCGTAATAGTTTAGTTTGTAATCACATAACCTTTAGCTCAGTGGGAATGAATAGCAATTATCATTTATAAACAGTTCCTCTCATTATGCACCTATTTATGGCATCTTTTATAGCTTGCTAATTACAAGCGCACAAAACAGAAATGTTTGGAGTTAAATAATGTAAACAGGGATGTAATTGATTTTCATGTTGAATAGTTTTATTGATTTATTGTTAATTAACATTTTTAAAGGATCTCTTGGCAAAATAATCCATTTAATTTATTGAATATTGTACTAGCTGATGGTAAATTCATATTGAAATGTCACAAAAAGATTAACAGTTCTGTAAAACAGTTTTTCCATCTGTTGCTGCTATATGGATGTTATATATTCTCCCCAAACAAACACAGACAATATATTGCACGCAATCGATTGGTCTCAGTCCAGGTTCTAGCGGACAAGTGTCCACATCACTAAAAATACCACATTCCAGTTGACACTAATTGGCCATCTGTGCAGCAGGGAGGACAGGCATCTAATGGGGAGAAAAGCTGATCTCTATTGCTCCCAGGGTAGGGTCTTTGGGTCAGCTGCTGAAGGACTGTGTGGGCTGAGGGGAGAAGCCAGTATCTTTGCTGAAAAGCCTTTTCTGCTGCAAAACCGAAAGACTTTGGTGTCCACAAAGGAAACTTTCCAACAAATAGACCACTGTGTTGAGTAAGCAGTCACTTAGTATGTACAGAGCATGCATACGGTGCTGCAAAAAATGTAGTGTGCTGAAGGCATTTCTAGAGGTCCCCACTGGCTTTTTCCAATTTTGGGGTGGTAAGAGGGGCTGTGGAGTCTGTTCGGGGGGATTTTGACAGTGTTTTGGTGCATGCCAGTTACCTTCAGCTCCAGCTGACTTCAGTGAAAGCCAAGGTCACTTACTCAGCACCTGCTGGGATTGAGTATGTAGCAAGGAGTAAAATTGCAAGTTGCAATCTTCATTATTACCATCCCATTATATTTTTCAAATGGGTAGCAAGAGAGTGTAATCACATCAGACCTTGTTTTTCATTAGTGAAGAAAAACATTAATACACTGTGACATGATATTGATTTGATACAATCAATCTTTCCCAATAACAATAAAACCTTTATATTTTATTAATAGAACAATGCAGTTCTCCATTACAGCTCCTTTTTATTGTTCTGGGTCACAGTGTAATTCTGGCATGTTTGGATTTTTATTTTTATTAATATAATGTAAAAGCCTCTAAAATTGCTCCACTGATCTGCCAGTAGGTTTCATTTGAGTCTCCCAAGCATCTTTTATTACATGAAATATTACCAGTGCAGCTCCAGTCATTGATTGTTTGATGGTCCTTAGGAGTGGAGAGTGTGGGGAGGTTTCAGGCAGGTTCTTGGCCTTTAACTCTCTTGATATGTTTGTGGTGTGGACACTGAGACTTGGACTTGAACCATCTCATCACTTTGAAGATGACCTCTCCACACATGGCTGGACATTGCACTTCTAACTCCCCTCCAAAATGCGGTGTAGGTGCCTAACCTCTAGTGAAGCTCTCAGCAGCAATCCAAATGGTGGCCCTTCAGCATCACCTCACTTTCTGACCCTGGGCTTTCCACAGTTAGGTCAGACGCTGGTTGGGCAGGAGATGTTTCAAGCTCTGGGGCAGACCGTGGGCATGCACTGGAGGAGTTATGCTCTAACCTCATCTTGCTGCTATTAAAAAAAAAAAAAAACAAAACAAAACACAATAACCAAACATTATGGTGAATGCCTTTACTTATACATCCACAGTAAATCCATCTTCAAGCCTGAACTTTGGAGGCAGGATGCTTCAGGCCCCTCAGGTCTGCATATAGGGCCAGCACAGCCTGAGGCTTGTGGTACGCTGGATTATGTCTTTATAAACTCTGCAGTCTTCCTTATCGGAGGCTCTGCTCTCCAAAAAGCTGTTGCCCCGCCTCGGTTGTGGGGGAGCTGAGCAGGCTGTTCTGAGACAGTATCACCCATCAAGAGCAAAATGTACTCTTGTGAGATTAGCGTCTCCTTTCTAGTGTGCACAGCAAGTCTGTCAGATCATTTGGCATTTCTCTCTATCTACAGATATTTTTGATTCATCTTCTGTGATTAGCCAGAACATCTCCCTGTTCTTGGTACAAGAGTGGGTAATCATGATACTCTATTGCACTGAGACCCCTAATTAGTATAGCCAGATACTTTCATTAAAGCAAAGCTAGATGACTTTCATCACTTGCTCTTTATTAAGTATTTTTTTTCCTTGAAATAAAATCTTTGTTAACCTTTCTCCTTTTCCCTTTTGAACCAAGAACATTGTTGCAAGATCCCATGGTAGGAAAAATAATCCCACAATAAATATGAAAACTCCATTTCAAAAGAGAATGGTCTTATAAAGGGTAACAGTTTA
The DNA here is from genome assembly GCF_000696875.1 of Nestor notabilis. Taxonomy (NCBI): domain Eukaryota; kingdom Metazoa; phylum Chordata; class Aves; order Psittaciformes; family Psittacidae; genus Nestor; species Nestor notabilis. Next base: position 139,703 of record NW_009913257.1, read on the forward strand.
TTAACAGTCACTGTAAATTAGATGGATTTAATAACTTTAATTAGTGCAACACTTTCTGACACAGAGCTTGAGGAGAACTCAACTATTCATTCCTTCTCCCTCCTGCACATCCCTGTGTCCAAGGAAGCAGTAGCAATTCCTCGTAGTAAATGTGAAATGGTTCCTACTTGCAAAAATGCAAAGTGCAGGAGAAAACTACTGTATCAACAGACCATGGCCACTGGCACTCCAAATTAGTGGTAAGAAATAGCACAGGTGCAAAGTAAAGCTTTCAAATATCAGGAACAACAGAAAATTAAGCTTCCTGAGCCATCTCTTCTTTTCTCTTTCCTTGGCGTAACCCTACCTACTTGTCTGCAGTCTCGGGGAGAGATGAGGAATCTTCTGTGTTTAAGAGCTGTGAAGTGCACAGTTTTTAACCAGGTTGATGTCTAATCTTTTAATCAGCCCACCTTTCCTGAGGTGCAAGATCCTGGCTTTTCTCTCCAGAACAGTGTGGGTTCAGCACAGCCATCCCATAAAGAGCCTTTTGGAGGGTGTAGCACATGTAAGGAAATTAACAAGTTAATACCTGAATGTCAAAAAACCTTTCCTGGGCATCTGTAAATGATATCTCAAAAAAAAAAAACCAAAACAAAAAAAAAAAAAAAACACAAAAAAAAAAGGAAAACAAAAACCAACCAAACCTTTACCTGGCTGTATTTCCACAGAAACCCCTGAAGTCACGTCTGGTGTCAGGCACATCCCCCTGTTAAATTTCAACATTTTTTTTCATGACATGAAGGTGTTAAGATCTCTTCAGAGAAGTGATCAAAGTGAAGCTTTGTTAAGGGCAATGGTTTTTCACAACCTAATAGGCAGAGGCCACAAGTATGAATAAGTAAAAAGTTAATGACTTAATACTTATCTTCTTCATACTGAAAGTTCCTTTCTAGCAAATGGATTGTATAGGTAATGTTATATATACATATGTGCACGTGTGTGTGTGTATCGCCACACTTTCTTGGTTTTGCTTTGCAAAGAAGCATTTCTAACATGCCTTCAGATCAAGGTCCATCAATCTGGACTTTTTTCCCTTTTTTCCTATTTTTTTTTTTTTAATCCTGTATTTAGGTTATTGTCTGCCAAGATTCACTGCCTGAAGCTTCCCTTCCGGCCCCAGGAGAATCCCACAGCCCCATGTTAAGGAATTCCACGCAGTGCCTCTGCAGCAGAGGGAGGGGGAGACCTGCCCTGGAGGCAGAGATGGCACTTGAAGGGTGGACATGTGGCAGCTGCTGCCATGCCACTGGTTGCAGATGACTGGCAAGTGCAGATTCCACGTTCAAGTGCTGACAGAGCCAGCCTAGCTCCCACTAGGTGGAAGAGGCTGAGTACATACCTTGGCCTTCTGGAGATCTTAATCATGCCTAATTCATACTGAAGACAAAATCCAGTAACTTCTGAAGACTTCGTAAAAACACTTAGCACAGTCTAAATAACAACAGCATCAAAACCTCATACCATAAAAATCTCTTAGGCTAAAATGGAAATAGATACTTGCAGAATATTTTTCTTTCTTTCCTTAACACAAGGATTTGAAAGGAGGGAGAAACATCACAGATATGCAATTCCTTTCTGAGAGGTTTCCTTATATATCTCCACGTGAAAGCTCTTGGTAAGGGAAGAAAAAATAATGCACTGAAATAAAATATGTACAGATGTAGCTTTTTGAAATGACAGCCCGTTTGTCAAGAATCTGATGTAGCCTTTAGTCAGTCTTGTTTCTTACAGTTCTCTGTGCTTTGCATGGTAATTAGCTGCTCATGTTATCAGCGGCACGATGCTCCCGGCTATTTCTTCAGCAGCCACTGCCGTTATCCTCAGCGGCAGACTGTACGCCAGCCGCATGTGTGTGCAGATGTTTGGTGTTCTTCAGGCTGCGCTGACTGAGGAACGAAGGTAATGGGAACAGCACTGGAGAGGGAAGAGACTGGAGCCCATTTCCCCCAACAGCTCCCTGAGACTTGCCAGTATTTCACTCATGGTTCACTGGAGGTTCAGTGAGGCGAATTTGTTATGACAGATCACAAAATGCAAAGGGAGGCAAACGACCTGGGTTAATCAGTGTCAGAATAAATAGAGGGTAGCAGCTCTTTGGCTTAGATAGAAACAGCAGCCTCAAAACCTTTATTTGGTTTTAATTGCTTAAAATATTTTTAAAGTAATTAAAACATTTACTGCACAAATATAACGTGGCATGCAGGCTTTCGAGAGGGTGGAGGGACTGCTTTGCGCAGATTGCCAGCACCACTGACATCAGCCTCATGCAGGTGCTGCGTCACGCAACCAGCACCAACGCAATAGTGTCTGGATCAGGTTAGTCCACTGATGCAAATACCGTTTCAAGTGCCCTGTGGTATTTGTTGCCTGCACGTAATGCAAACTCTTCTTTTAATTCATATTTCAAGAAACATTTACCAGCTTCAACATCTTTTACAATTAAAAAAAGGCCATGAAGTTAAATTCAGGTTGCCAGATTCCTGGGCAGTGTGGGTTCCTCAATAACGTGAGTAGAGATGTGATGGAAAAGAGCTTTTAAAATGACAATGGAAAGTCTTTTCCATACCAACATCTACAGGCACTTTTCAGACATACCTTAAGGTCCCAAGGTTACACTCTGCATTGTGTTATATGATATCATGACCAAAAAAAATAATATGGCCCCAGGCCATATGAAATTGAAGTTACTTGCTATGTGTAGAGCATGGTCTCTTAACTTCCCCACCCTTATTTTAGAAAGTTTAATATCAACAGTAATGTAAGATACTTAGAAGTATTCAAAGCAAAAATAAATTAAGAAGTTTATATTTGACACTCAAAAGATGAAGAAGAAAGAGGAAAATACAGAAATCGAGGGTTTTTTCCAAATATGGTTTCAGTTTTGCATATCTTGTCTTTGGTTTTGTGTTTACAGCCTTTTTTTGCCTTTTGAAAGGCAGTGTAATGGTATCGGGAGAGAGATATGAAAAGTTTTTTTACTCCCTGCCTAGAGATATGGTGTGCCAGGAAGAATAGCTAAGTTTTAATTCTGTGGTAATGGAACGTGTCACTTCTTGATGATAAGTATTTGCAGACTTATTTCATTACAGTTTGAGGAGGGATATTTAATTTCGTAACAGAAGCTTGTTTCTAAACCCAAGTCTGAAATAGTTTATTGCCAAATTTACATTCAGTAGTTTTGTCTTCACACAAAAATAGTATCATTTTACTTTATGTTCAATGCATTGTATACAGCATGAGATGGTAGGTCATCTCATCCCTCCTTCTCTAAGATGGCAATAGATTAGAATAGCAAACTTGAGGTCAGGCAATAAAAATAATTGCTATGTAAACAAGGCATTCATGAGGAGGGATTTACACTCTCCATTGTTGTTAATGGGATACCAAGTCATAGGCCAGGGTTTGGGGGAGAAAAGGGAGAAAATGGAGGGAAACCCATGAAGAAGAGGTAAATTAAAATCAGGTAAGATGGCTTTTAAAATTTTTAAATACCCAAAGATTGTTGTGATGTTTCTGTCTGTCTTTTTAGCTTCACTGGCAATGTGAACTCTTGCACTTGCACCCTGCTCCAGCAGCAGGAAGATTGCACGTGGTGTTGTATGGCTCCTCGGAGACAGGGCTGAAATGAGAACAGGGTTATCTGCTCAAGCCTGCAGTTTCTCTTCAGCATCTGTAGATCAGACATGAGTAATTCTCCAAAGACTGACTTTATAGCATCCTTAGTTCCTTTGCCTTTGAAATCAGTGGTATAACTCCTGGTGAACTGTAAAGCCAATGGACTCTGTTGTACCAAAAAGAGTTAATGCGATTCATTTGTTTAGCAATCAAGGGCCATATTCAGCGCAGATTTAGCAGGAGTGCTGACAATAAAGCGCTTACGACTCTCTATGAATTGGCATGAAATAACAGCCACAAAAAATTACAGAACATAAATTGTTCCCTTTGCATACACATGGCTGTCGTACTTCTGACCTTGGTTACAGCTGGTAGGCTATGAGCAGCTGTGGATCCAGACCTCCTCAGTCACTCAGATCAGGCTGGGGAGCAACAGTGACAATATCCAAGAGCAGGGCTTGCACAAACTATCAATTTTTGAAAATGCCTTGTGATTTTTTGAGTGACCAAATACAGATGTGGTAGAGAAGTCAGGTTTCCAGGTCAGAAGAGCTCAGCACTTTGGAAAATCAAATTGCTTTGATATTTCTCCAAGTGGTCACTGGAAAACTCGGGACCTCCAGGTTTTTTCTGCAAACGAGAGGCAAAGACCAAGCTCACCTCCCTGATAGCCCTTTGGCAACAGTAATTAATCATACTGGGTTTGTTTCCATCCCCCACTTCCCATGTAGGAAGATCTCAAGCCCCAGTGCCCTGCTTCTGAGTTAATTTGGTTCCTCAAAAGGAGGAAAACCTTTCATTCGGGAATTGTCAGGGAGTTTATCATGGAGAAGTAAATAACCAGAAAACTTACTTGATGCATCAGCCACCTGTAACTTGTGGAGAGCTGCAGGAGAGAGGTATTCTGTCAGCACCAGTGCTTTCACCCATGGTGTGCCCCCACTTCCCTGTTGTGCTGGGCAGCCCAAGAGAACTGTGGGGAGGGAGCAGGCAGGAAGCGGGGGCATAGGTGTGTCAGACTGGTGCCTCATGCTGCCTCATCTTTGCTGGCAGCAGTTTGGGTCCTAATAAACAACCAAGCTGAATATTCCGGTGAGGCACCAGCTGGATGGTTCCCATAGGGAGGTAGCTGCTCTGCCAAATCTGATTTCCCCTCTCCAGAATGGCTCTGGAATAAGCCACCACATTCAGGAGAGCTGAATTCCTCTGCACCCTCAGTCCCACACTATACAGATGGGTTTAGGGTCAGCATTTTAGGAAATGATAGCCTTCTTAGGACTACTGTGCTGCCTTGTCCATGCTCAGTGTTGCTGCCTGTGTTGCAGTCTCTGCATCACTCCCTCAAGCATCACAGGTGCCACTCATGATCCTATAAACCGTCCCATAGGCAGCGGCACTGCAGTATTTCCTGCACAAAGGATGCAGAGAGATCTTATTTAATATAAATAAGTGCAGAGAGATCTTATTTAATATAAGGAAGTGCACATGTTGGATCTATGTACATGCAGTAACTGTTTTGCTTACGCTTACTCATATGTAGTATAGCCAAAACAGCAGGAACCACACCCAAAAGTGGTGCAAACAAAATTCTATGAATTTATACAAATATGTTGCAATTGTGTAAACACTGCAAATATTACATCTCTCTGTTGTGCTGATGGGGAATAATTTGAGAATTTTAAGCAGTGCAATTTTTCAGATGCTGGAAAGACTTGGCCTCATTTTGCAAGTGTAGTCAAGGTTCTAATATATTTCATGTGACAACCGTGTCCTTAAACCTGCTATTTGTTATTTCTTTTTAAAACACAAACAAACAATTTTCTCATTTTGTTTACAGGACAGTGGAGCTGGGGATAACAGCTGCGTTGAAGAAATATTGCGGGTAGGAGTCCTTAAAAAAAAAACAAAACAACTTTTTTTTCCCAGTGCCATTTTGTTTACTCTAAAAAGACAAGAGAATAGCAAGGATATTGCAATTACTGGTGTTAAAAATATTAGTCTTTCAGGTTGTCATCTTTCTAAGGAAAAAGTAGGCAAAATTATTTCCTCATGAAAAATAATTGAAAAATCTGCAAAAACAACCTTTCAGAGGCTCTGGATTTCACTGCCACTCTGTGCCAGTACGGCTGACCTTCATGCATGCAGAAGCAGATAATGGGATAAATTATAAACTGAAATGTACAATGATGTTTCAGGTTTACAAACCATGCAAAGTGCATGTTTCCATTAATCATGACTGTCAAAAATCTTAATTTTGAAGGGAGGTCTAGGAAGGTCATTTTCCACCTGGATTTAATTAGAATCCATTATGTAATGTCATTATGCCCATTATGTCCATTATATAATGACAACGTGCAAAATCCATAGTTATTTCCATATTTCATTATTATTTCTTTTCTCTTAGTAATTTCTAGTTTATTTTTGTGGAGCAAATTAATACACATCCAGACAGATCTTGGCTTGAATCAACTTAGATATTGATTATTTTCTGAGCCAGACAAATTTATAAACAATTAAACATTTCCATATATTTTAACTAGTGGGTTTTTTTCAGGTTTGGGTTTTTTTTCTGTACTGATAATTCAATAATCCATAGTGCTTACAAATCTGACATAATAGTTATCAAAACACCAAACAAAGTAGATGGAATGGTAAAACCTCCCTATTGCTGTGTACGATCCACCTCTTGGATATCCACTACCCAACTATTTCAGACTGTTTATAAACTACAGGGCTATAAATATTTGGTTTAGAGATTAGTAGTGCATTAAGCCTATTGTTTCTAAAGGCATTTCTCCATTCTCCCTGAATATGTTAACTGCAGCTTTTAATTCTTAAACTGGACAAAGAGTTTATCGATGGGTGATGATGATGTACTGCTTATGACTTCACTGGTAGAGCTTTTACTTAACTAGCTTTCATTTACAAAATAGGCTTTTGTAGGGCTAAACTGCATATTCAAAAAGCCTTAGCCTCAATCCTTGCTGTCTTGTCATAAATTAGCAGCAGATACCATGAATTCATGATGTGATGTGAGGCTTGTGCACCCATTTCTTATACAAGGCTTTTAGAATGAAGAGTCAAAGAAGCTGGTCTTCCTCCTTAGATTGTGCAATTAGTCTTGTACAATTAGGTAAAAAATGTAGAAGAGACATGGTTCCTTCAATGCAGAGGAACATAGATACGTAAGGGACCCCAGCTGAGAATTAAAATGCACTGTACAACTAGGGAGGGTAAGGTGCATCTCCAAACCACTGAACACAGTTGCTGCTGTCTCTTTCTTTTTTTTCCCTTGGGAACATTCCTCAAGAAATATTTTTGATAGGCTTTATGATGAAGCATTCAGGACATCCTTGGATGGGTAAGACCCTTTTGTTCCTGAGGTTTCACAAATTTTTTCACTTTGCTTAAAAACTGAATAAAACAATACACAGCTTAAAAGCCACATTTTGCACCAGTGGCTCACTGTCTGCTGGGACTTAGCATGGCTAAAATAGAAAGCATAATGTTTTCATCCCTTAGCTCTTGTCCTCGCATTAATCTTCAGTCTTCATGTGTAACCTCTCCAATCTGCCCATCCTCCTGGTCTGCAACCTGGATATCACTTTCTATTCTGAACTTCCTTTGTGCCCCTGTGTCAGACTACATGGAAATCTTGCTGAATGTTACTCAACAGCATTTTTAGACGAAGCTCTTTTTGTTCACAAAGGTATAAGCCTCAGGTCCAAATTCTCATTACACACCTTGATTGCTGCAACATCCTTTCCTTGGTTTTGACAAATGCAGTGTTACCCACCTCCATTCATGCTGCTGCGCAGATCATTTTCCTAGCTTGACATCTTGCCCAAAGACATTTGTCTTTACATCTCACCACTGTCATCTCCTTCTCTAGCACATAAAATACAGCTGTTTGTCTCTGATTTGAAGGCATCAAGTCTACCAGTCCATGTTAACATAGCTCCCACTTGAGCTTACCTGGTAATGCCAACCTCCATATCAGTGTAGCTAAGTTTTACAGCAAGTAACTAATCCCATGCTTACCATCAGATCTGGCAAGAGCTTTGCTCACTTTCCAAGTCAGCTCCATACCTACCTTCAGATCCTCTCTTCAGAACCTCCTTTTTCACAAGGACTGTGGAAAACCAGTAGTGAGGTCAGGGTAATACCACTGTTTCTTATGCTTGAACACTGGTGTTCTACTTGCACTTGTCCCTTGTAGTGCCTGGTCAGGTCAGATATATCCATCTGCTCTCTTTTGTCCTGAAAAGTGAACTTCCTGTGTCAGGGAACTGCTGTGTAGTACAAAAGCAGTGCTTGGGTACTCTCACAATACGAATCTGAATCAGCAGTGTTCGTTGTTACTGATAATTGGTGAAAACAACAACAGTAATAATCTGCCATTGCTACTCACTTTGTAAATTACTGGCATCCAGACTTTTCCAGCCCTCTCCATACCCAGACAGATACATTCAGCTTTAACACAGGTTTTCTGTTTTTCTGAGACAGACTGTTTATAAGCAATGACATTTCCATGTTTTTGTTGGAGGTGCTGTTCATATAGTAAAGCCACAGTTTAGCTTCTTTTCAGACAGAATATGTGCACTTCCCATTCGGGTACCCAAAGGCAAACAATGAAAACCCATAGGAGCTGCAATCCTTGTATTCTCCTCCAAAAAGATGGTACACTAAAATGTGTTTCTCATAGGAAGGGCCACTGTAGTGCATGGAGATACAGCAAAAGGAAGAAGATGCTTAAAATATATCTCTCCAAGGAACACTGCACCCTATTTTAGCTGTCTCTTGCACAACACAAAGAAGAAAACATCCTCTCTAGATAAGGTGTTCCCTGTACAAGTCAGGCTGTAGCTTTTCCAAGGGATAGGTACTGCCACAGCATGTCTGTGTTTCCCCAGTCAAGACCAAGGGCAGTAGAAAGTGTGCCCAGGTCTGCTTCATTTGCTTCCCTGTGTTTCCTTTCCCCAGCAGGTGAGAGGAGGCGAGTGCTGGTTTGTGCACAGATCTTGTCACCCTCTGGTTTCAGAACATGGCCAGAGCTAACATCTGACCTGAGCTGCAAAATTAGTTTAGGCATACCTTTACAATCACCAAATCTTATTTTACATTAACTCTGACAAGAATTTGTAGTCTTTGTGCTGTTTGGTGCAATGCAGGGTGCCACAGCTTAAGTCTAGACTTTTTTTGATGTTGTTTTACCAAATGTATCAGAGCGCTGTAGATTTTGTAAATTGATAGATCCTTCTGCACAAAACTACAGCTTCCAGGGAAAGCCCCCAAGAATTGAGACACAGAACCGCTTCCAGTCCTGAAGGAGGTTGATTAACAAGACAGAAACCCTGTTGAGATTGGAGCTGTTGTAAGGCCTCCTGCTGAGTTTATAATCACTGCAGGAATCCTGAACCTCATCTAACCCCATGCACTAATTTATAGCAACTTCTTCAAAGTGTAGGGACTTCTCTGTCCAGCTGCACACGTGCGTGTTGAGGACAGAAAAACTTCTAAGAGAGCCTTCAATGTAAATAACTCCAGTAAGACCAAGTAACAGATGTAATGTCAAATCAAGTAAGAAAAGCATCTTTTCTTGATGGTAGCTGTAAAAGACAATTCCTTGTAGGCTTTTGCATTGCTGGTGAAGGACATGGTAAAAAACTGTGAAGTGGAAAATAAGAGTTAAGACTACACAAATATTCTTTATTCCACCGTGCCGGGAGCAGTTGCTGCCTGAGTTCCTGAGACAGGGCTAAAGCTGACCTATTCATTTCCTCTTTAAAACACACACTTGCAAAGCAGGATTAGTAATTTGGGCTGATTTTTGTTCGATGATTTTATTAGTGTGTGCAACTCTGTATTTTGTTATGAGTGCTGGGGTTTGGAGTAAACATTTATTTTGCTGTAGTACCTGAAAAACATGGGAGCAGCAGGAGTCCTGCCTCTCCACTAATTTAACTGTTGCAACCAATATCGGATGCACTCTAAGAATATTAGCTATGGATTTTGGGAGAAAGGGAGTGTGTTGAGTGCAGACAGTTCTTGGTTTGTAAGATAAGTGGTTGGAGATTGATCTGGCTATTCTTACACTCTTACCTGTGATTTTCTAGAGTTGTGGTAGCTTTGTGAAAGGAAACCCACAGGCAAGCTGAGCTTTTAATTACTGAAGATGTTCCTACTGAATTTCCTGGCTTTTTTTGTGTTGACATGAGAGGTGTTGTTGAACTGGGGAGAGATGGACATAGTTTGAGTGTTTGGCCTGCAAACAATATTTGGCTACAGGATACAGAGACAGCGGGAAGCTGATGGAGCAACAGGAATGCAAAGAAAGCACTGGAGGAAAACCAAGCATGGCCAGTCTACATGGAGAAGCCACCTCTTTTGGGATGGTTCGGAGCAGTGGGGAGACACGATGGGGTGTGGGATGGAGGACAGATAAGTTTCTTTCAGGGAAAGAAAAGCAGATGGGGAGGCAGTGAAAGGACTGAGTCTCTAGCTATGAGCATCCCTCCCAGGGAAGGACAACTCTGCTTAATGCCACTAGCCTCTTGCCTGGGGCTGAGCACCTGTAGGTGCCCTTGAAAATAGGCTGTGACCCCCCATGGCCACAGGACATCCACTTACGAAAACATGGCATTTTAGGTGTGATGGCTTTGGTGAGTAATTTACTCGAATCTTTCCATTCTGTGCAACTGAAGTATGTGAAAAGCATAGTACTTCTTTGTGCATCATAAAAGCCTGAATGAAAACAGAATCTAATTCTGTGTTTTTCCCTTTCCCCGCTTGGGATCCCTTGGCTCACTAGCAGGCTTACTAATTCTTTAGCAGAAAGCATTAAGGTTCAACCCGTCAAATATTCAGGGTTTTTTTCAAACCTGAACAGCCATATGTGCTGTGAGATCAGCTGCACTCCATCAGCTGATTGAATTAAAACAAGAGCAGAGGTAAATTAGAAACTGTCTGCACAAGACAAATCCTGTGAAAACATGAAATCCTACCAAACACACTGTCACTGTGAATAAGCATCACAGTCAGTGGAGCACGTGTCAATACTTAGAGGGGAGAAAAATCAGTTTCTTAGAGGTAGGTTGTTAGTTCAACAACTGTGAACTACTGCCTTGTAAATGTTAATGACTGTAAGATCCCACTGGCTGCAGTTAAGCTCCTGGTGGAGTTGGACATGTGAAGAATTACAGAACACAAATATGGTAATCAGCAGTATATTTCTAAACACTCCTCTTGCTTTCCAAAGCAGAGGGAAAAGCCTACAGGTCAAATGAGACCCACTTTGCTGCATGATGCTAGTGCAACAGCTACCAGAGCATTTTATTGCAGCCTCACTGCTGGAAAGAAATTGCTAGGCAATTGGGAGGGAGGTGAGGAGGCCACCCTCAGCACGGCACTTTCTTGGGGAAATTCGAGTTGGCTTTTGTGACTGAGCCTGATGAGAAACTCCTGGAAAAGTTTCAGGAGGAACAAAACAACTTCAGGAGAAAGAGAGGCAGTGGGGGAGAGAGAAGTTATGGAGACTTAGAAGCAGTCCCAGTTTGCTGATACTACCTTTCTTGCTCAGTCTCATTGAATACAGAAGTAGACCAAAGTGTCAGAATCGTATTAAAAATGTATCAGATGCATAAAGTATCATTTGTTTTCATTGCAATCTTTCAGGAGAACTTTCACAGCATGGCTTAGCTTTTAGTATCCTAAATGTCAGAGCAATTAAAGCATTATTTTGGCTGACGTATACTGTTCGTTGCGTTTCTTCAGTATTATTCTGTCTTTCTTACTCAAATAAATGAAAAAGCATTCCCAAAAGTGCCTGGAAGACATGGTATTTCACCCAAGGCACTAAATCCCAGCAATATTAAGACATAGTTCAATCCACCTAACCCAGCCTCCAATACTCACCTATTAATATTTCCCTTCTTAGCACACCATAACATCCAGCTCATTTCTACAGTACCTTTTCTTCAGCAGTTGCTGTCTGCAGCTATTCACCTAGGTCTGCTTTCCTCCCGCCAGCCTGCGTACCACTGGTGGTGTGGATGGCAGCACAACAGAGCTTTAGCAAGTTTTGCCTGGAGCTTCTCCATCTTCTCAGTGAGAATTAGCAGTCCATACGGTACCCTGTGCTGCTTGAGCAAAATTAGCAGCAGTACCAGAGCTAGCTAAAGATATTTTGGCTTTGCCCATGTAAGCTGCAATGACTACAGAGGAGGCATACCTGTGTACACCATCATCCCCTTGACTCCTCACACCTTGGCAGCTCTCAAGATACACAGTCTATATGTGGTGCCTTGGACTTTCTCTGTGTGTTTGCTGCAGCCAGGCTCTCTTTACTACCTCTTTCTCCATACAAAAGGCTGGGGGGAGATTACCTTTCACAGCTTTTGTCCCTTTTGGGGGAAGGGAAAAAAAAAAAAAAAAGCCCTTTTGGGGCTTTCTCAGATCATCAGTCTCTCTCCAGGTGATTTGTTACTTGTTAGATCATCTGAACAGAAATGTCAATAAACACTGTCAATAAACAATCAACAATCAATTGTCAATAAACATTCACAGCCAGCTTATTAAACCCAGATATGTAAACGTCGCTTCCCTAGCTCTTAACATGTAGAGTCTGAGGTACCAGCACCACGTAAGATGGCACTCAAATACTGTACTAACAGTGATAATGTCAACCAACCATTAACTAGTTGTATATTGACAGCCCAAAATTGTCATGCTTGGATTTTTGCTGCTGTCACTGCTGTTGTTGAAAATAGTGTCTTAAACGAGTTTCAGGTTTGAAGTATGTTGTGTATTTAAACCTTGAACTTAATAAATCTCAGTGTCAATGAAAATCTATTACCTTAAAAAAGCAAAACCTATAAATAGCTTAGTGGAAATAGGAGATCAAGCTAGCAACTCTTATGGTGGGAATAAGACTTACAAAAAATGACACTCAGAGGTAATCTGCCTTTCAGTCTTCTGGGTCCTGTTGCAGGACATGGAGGCACTTTCTGTGGCATTACCCAACCAAGTGCTGGGGCACTGACATTTTCAAATACAGTAAAATCTGATCTGTTTTTAATTGAATAGGGTGATACAGAGGAAAGAGACCCACATTCTTTTTAGAACACAAACAGTGGATGTCCAAAGGCTTTGTGTTAGGAAAAGGCAGGCCAGTATAAAAGAGCTGGTGAAACATTATCGTGCTAATGTGGTGGAATTAATTTTCAAAATTGCTGTTTTGTAGTGAGTGTATACACCCTGTTATTTGACAAAGCAAGAGAGAATCCAAAATGAGTTATCCAGCCTCTCTGCTATACAAAAACAATACAGTAAAATACTTACTCATTTTTTCCTCTGTTCAGAGTGTTTCACAAAGCTGGAAAAGAGGCTCAATCACCATCTTGTTCCAATACAGAGAAATGGTTCCTTGTTATTAATGGCAAAGGGCCAGATAGATCCTCATTTTGTATATCCCCGACATAGCTCCTCTGAGGCAAACAAAATTATGCATATTAACACCAGAAAGGATCTGTGCTATCAGTCCTAATGAAAGAATAAAATTTGGGTAATAGCAGGTAACCACACTGCTGGGAGCCTGGGATTTGATGCCTTCAGCTGCCACCTTTAAAGAACAACCTACTTTCTATCCTCTTGATAAGGTTCACTCAAAACAAAGTAGGACCACAAAGAAGTTGTGGCTTGAGATGACGCCATCCTCCAGTAAACTCTGGTGACAGTGGTTTCTTCCTTATTTAAATTGGCATTATGGAAGCATACTTATCAGACAGTGCAACTAGATGCTGTTAGATGATGAATTTGCCACGCAAGTTAACATTCCCATTTTCTTTGCCATGTTTCCAGTGATGGCTGTAGAGTAGGGGAAGGAGAGACAGAGGGCTTCCCATAGTGTGCATGTGTTCTAGTCTGCAGGCTGCAGCTGTGGCTGCAGTGCCAGGCAGTGATTGCCCCACCATCCCCAAAGCCTGAGGACACAGAACTGGCCTGCCTTGTGAGCACACAGGGTGACAGACCTACTGCCATCCCCACCTAAAGACATGTCTCTGAAAAGCATTATACCGAGTCGTGAGTCTCAGTGGCTGACATTAGACATGTACTTCAGCCATGCACCTTTTCCTGTCTCCTACACTAATATTTTAGTAGACATGTTCTTACATCTAGGAAATTCCTTTGTGGTACCTGAGTTTCCACAGCTGGAGATGATCAGTGGGAATTCTCTCACCCCTATCACATTTTGATCTGACCCAGGAAGCGTGAGCTTTCTGTTTATGTCTGAGAGTGGCAGCTTTCCTCATCTGGGAGCTGATACAAATATTCTTTTGTTAATCTTATTTAATCATATTTAGGAGCAACACATGAGTTAGCAGTTAGCTTTACTTGGTAGAAAGACTTGAAGGAAATTGTGGGAGAAAAGAAGAGTCTGCTAAAAGGAGATTAAATCACTTTCAAGAATATTCCATTTCAATGTCTATACTAATAAGTAAAATGGACTAATAGCTGTTCTCTTACCCTGAGGCCAATCAGCGTAGCTCACGTCCAAAGAGCTAACCTCTCTTACAACCACAAAGCAGAGTGCCTTCACCCATGCTGCCTGTTGGGAGAGCCCCTGGGCATGCAGGAGTTTTCTCTGCAAGAGTTGGTCCCAGTCACCATACTGGTGCCAGTGATTTAACAATATGCACAGCTGTGGGACAGCGCTCAGGTATGTGGTCCTGTTGGTGTGTTGGGAGAGGTGTGACCTCACTTTTCTATACAGTTTGCTGGGCTTCCCCCTGCCTTGTGCAAAAGAATTTGTAGAATACAGTGCTAGCCACAATGTAAAAACTGTGATTGAAAATCTCTAGCATTTTTTATTCTGTATCTTTTGGCATCTTTCGTCATTGTAGTTTGTTGGCTTTGAGACATATTGGGTTGGGTTTTCTCTTTGAAAATGTGAAAGGTAAAACCTGCTTTTGAAGGAAAGACAGGAATATACACAGTCATTTGTCTGAAGGACACAAAGTGCTGTTAATAGAATATTTTAAGAGAGACTGACTGAATACTGATCAAGTTTTCACCAACCAAAATGCCATAGTATCTGTCCTTTATGATTAGCACTAAATGCCATTTACTGCATATGGTGTGTTGTGTCATTCTTAGAGTTATTTTGGATTTAGTAGCTCAGGAAGTAAAATGCTATCAGGTGTGCTTCAGAAGTGAAGTACTTGGAAACGACCCAGTTATTTTGTATACGAATTACTGATGTTGCCTTAAATGATGGGACTCTAACTCAGTCATAAAAACAGTACCACTGTACAGGTTATAATGAGGATGGTGATAAACTTAACTTTTCCCAACAGAATTAATTTAATTACAAATATATATTCTTTGCAATAATATTGACTAAACTTAAAGTCATTCAGACATTAAAGGGCTTAAATACAAACTTTAGTTTAAAAACATGCAATTTTATATAGAAATTGCAAGCCTGTCACTTTACCCTTGGGGGAAAAAAAGTTATTCAGGATAATGACAATAGCTTGGTGGGAGAGAAAGTGGGCTTCATGCAGTAAAAATGTTTCTATCCAGCTGTGTGGGTTTTCCACGGGCTTTTTTTCATTAATATTATCAAGTTATTTGTTATTTTCTCATGAATGCTGAATAAATACTGAGAAAATTCAGGACATTATTAATTTTCCTGGCATTGCATGTGCGCATATGTAATGGTTCATTATAGCCCTGCGTTTTCAACATGTTCCAGTGTAAATGAGAAGAGCCCAATTAAAAAAAATTGTAGACCTGATCCAACCTTTGTTGACTTCAGATCCTGATGTTGATTTGAGCACCAAAAGAGAAAATTATGCATATTAAATTGAGTAAACATTTTCTTCATTTATGTGGGTGGCTTTTTTCTATCAGTGAAAACTACTTTTTGCTAAAAATGCCAACCCTTAGAAACTTAATGAGTATTAATGAAAAGCTGGAATAATTTAACATGGACAAAAAGAGGGTAATTTTCCTTAGACATTTCATTAGTACAAACTGAATCCTAAAAGGCCTGTTCTCCTTGTGGTTTGTCAGAATAATTCTCATTATAGTCAATAGGAACCAGGTATATATGCATCAATAGCAGAATAGACTGCTAAATATAGTTGCCGCCACAGCAGCTGGTTCTCTCTCTTGTTCAACAGATGGGGAAGCTGGAAGCTGCAGCAGCCTCACAGCGTAAGAACGACACTGCTTGAAGAAACACTTTTTTCCTGGAAATAGGGGCATGAGCTGGATTTCACAATTCCAGGCACCTTAGGCTTTTCCCAAGTGGACAGACAGTCTTCAGCCTGCTGGATTTGGGCCCACCACACAGGCCAACAGGCATCCAAGCTTCCCCTTAGCCTGAGCAGGCTACCCAAATTTACCACATCCATCACGTTTTCCAGGCTATGCAACTACTGAAGTCATTCCCAAAAAGACAGCTGTCGGGGGCTTTTCCCCATTAGCTGGAGAAGCAGCATACATCTGTACACAAAGCAATAGAAGATCTGCACACTTTGCCTCATCTAAATTTCCCCATCATTTCTTGCTGTCACTCCTCAACTTCCTTGTATCTGAAGATGATATTTCCACCCCGTCTTCCAGGCTCAGAAGACTCTCCCTTCCCTCCCGGGCAGAAGCCTCTTTTATCCTCTTTAGTGTCTCCCTGCTCAGAGAGCTGCCCCCAGGCTCTCTTTTCCTAAACAAGCTGCCTTTGTCTCTGGGCCGTTGGAGTCTCACAGGAGACACTTAGGCTCTGTGATTTTTGGTAAGACTCAGGATTAGTATCCAATATCTTTTTTCTCTTGTCTGCAATTTTCCGCTATCCCAATCTAGACCCCTGTGGAGAGACAGGGGAAAACAAACGGCCCTTAACCTTTTGTTTTCCCTGGGTAAGATCTATTCAGGTGCTGATAATCTTTAGCTATCAACCTTTTCATGGACAGACATTAACTTCTTTTCCTTGTCTTCTTAGCACATGGAATATAAAGGAACCTACTGCAAAAGACAGCCATAAGGAATTCATTAATTATACATATGCAGATTCCCCAAATCATCAAATATTCCCTTCTGTAAAGGATGTTCCTTACCAGTTATTATTTCTGTGGTGTATGTACCTTTCCATATCTTGTCATCTAAGCTTTCAGGGATTTATTTTTTTCTTCTCTCTTCTTCTTTTTTTTTTTATTTTGGAATTTCAGTGAGTTCTAATTTAAAACCAACAGGAGTGTGCTATTTTACGCCTCTCTCTATCCCTCTTTACCAGCAGAAACCACACAGAGTCGATGGACAGGTGGAGGGAGTTCTCAGATGAGACAGACACAGACCTGGGATCTTTGGTTTTGGTGTCCCATCTCTTGAACCCATGATGCCAGGGAAGGAGCCAGCTTGCCCAGGGATGCCTGTGGTTTGGGTATTCTCACATAATCCCTGGCAGCATTTCTGGCTGCAGCAGCTTTGCAGATGCTCAAGGCTGCGAATCCAATTTGAGAATGTCCCTTTTCACTCACTTCTCTGGGCAAAAGGTAATTCAAAAGTCATGTGGCACAGAAAAAGCGATGCCAGCTAAATAGAGTATGTGAGTACCAGCAAGCTCAACACACACAGAAATGGCCTGATCCATGATGCATCTTGTTCTGTCTGTTTAAGTGCCTGTATTTTGGCCAAAAGCCATTGGAGTGGTAATCATTGCAGAGTATATCCTAGGAGCCATGCAGGATTTGAGGCTAGCAAAAAGTGCCAAATTATGGTGGAACCATAATTATATGGTCCATTGCAATGTGCTCTCAACTTTTCCACAAAAGTTACCACTCCTTCTAAATTTTTAAGACCGTGGCTCATCATACACATGACTTTTCCTGCAGTAATGATAGAATCAAGTCTCACAAGTAAAACCTTGGGTGTTTTTGAAAAATAAAGCAAGGATTTTAAAACATTGTTGGCTTGGCAGATGTGTTTTTATGAAGCTCATATCCCAAACTAAAAGCACTTTAAAATCCCTACAACTTACAGTGTGTTGAAGTGTATGGAAATGGAGCTTTCTGTGAAACAAAGGGAAATTAAATGCTGAAGCCAGCAGAGGTAGAAAGGAAAATGTAGCTGATCATATGCCCATCCACCCTAGCCATTCCTCTCCAGCTCACGTCCGCTGTCTCTTCTGTGCTTTGTTGCTGTTTCTGAATCCAGATGGCTGCAGGGTCAGTCCAGCCAAGCACTGCACTATTTTTCTGGTGTGCAACAAGTCAGGCTCCTGCTGTGAATCACCTTCATGCTGCCTCCTGCCCTCATCTGCTGACTCCTGTGAGAGCCTAGCAGGAGCAGGCACCTAGCCCCGAGGTCAGTGTGAGAGGCAGCCAGTTTGAGCACCCCTTGCAAAACAGACACAACACTGACAGCTAAACTAGCTCCAAGCAGGAGCAATGCATGAGCCTCCTGGCAGATCTAAAATGTGAAGCATGTTATAAGGATCTGCAAAATGAAATACACCCACTGTTGGTCTATCTGACTCCATCTAAACTGGTGGTAGCGAAGTGGTACTTCTGATCTCATGTGCCTGGTTGTGTCCTAACTGTACAGCAGGACAACATAAATCAGGCTGTGCAACTTTTCTGAACCCTTGTTTCATCCAAAATCCCCTGGATGCATGGGTTGAAGGGAGTCCCAGTACAGCTCAGCTGGTTCTTGGATCTGTGTAGTGGGAGGACAAGGTGAGCAATGCATAGCTCTACAGGTGAATTTATACTAAACCAGAAAGAAATCATTATGTTCCAGAGCTATCTGATGTTTAAGTAATTTATCTCAAAATAGAATTAAGGTGCAAGAAAACCTATAAAATGCACAACTGCATTTCTCCGCAAAATTACAGGTTTTCTTCTATTTGGAATAATGGTTGTAAATTCCTTGCTATCACAGAGACTATTTAAAGTCACATATACCAAAGCATATTTAAAGAAAGTTCAGACCTTTTGTGTCTGACACTTACATTCTGATTATCTGTCTGGAGGCAAAGCTCCTCATTTTGATATGTAATGAATAAAATGCACAAGTGGAAGGAATCAAGATAATGAATTTGCAGGATAATTTTACTAATTATCTTGTTGCTGATCATAGAACCAAGGCACTGCAAGTGAATCCTACTACAGCTATTAATATGCAATGCCTAAAGCTGTTCTTGTAACATTTATTACTCATCTTGCTGGTTCTACACAAGATGATAGTTTTCTATTAAATTTGTAAAAGTGAAGTTGCTAACATGTTCCCTTTTTTAAACATGACATGTTAAATTATACAGGTTTAACAAAGCCTAAAGTAAATGAAAGCATTTAAAATAAGATGTTTCCTACTGCATGAAAGTTATGTTATAAGTTGAGATGGAATTTGTCTCACCTTGGAGTTATTTGAAGATAGATATCTAAGTTATGAATATGCAGTTAATCTCCCTAGGTAGTCATGGTACGAAGGATGGCACAAACTGTACCACTGACTACAGAGGGATCCCAGACACTTTGCTGAAATGGACAGTGATTTTTATTATGACTAAAGCTAAGATGGTTACAGTTTATTATTGGAAAATGGTATAGAGGAAACTTTTCAACAAGAAAAAAGCCAGAAATAAGGAATACTATTGTGAGGTTACTATTGGCCCACCAGCCATGTGGTTGGCAATACTTAAAAGAAGCTAGTTGGAGAATACAAGCATAGAATCTGTACTGATAACCTACCTTTGGGAACAGATCAAGAAGAGGAAAAGTTATCTATCAAAGTAAGCCTTGATATCCAAACTGCAGCAATGAGATAGACAAGCTCAGGAACTGTAATAGGATGCTCAGTGAGGCTTTAGGAGAAGGAACAAATGTGGACAGAGATGAGTGTGGATGAAAAATTATGAAGTTGAAAATACATTCAAGAAAGACAAAACAAGAGATAATATTGGAAAAGTGACCAGTGGGAGAAAGCATGTGGATCCTGGTTCCTATCTCTTCTGCATCCCCTACAACCAGATGGAGCTCAATCTCCTCTCTCCCTAGAGCAGTGCAGAGTTGTCTCCCTGTGTCATTGACCACAAATCTCCTAATCTGTGTTTGCATCCTTTGTTGCTGTGCTTTCCCCTCTGCCAAAGTTTACATGTTGACTATTATTTCTCCCATGTAGAAAAGTCTGGGGGTTTGATTCATTATGATGCAAAAGAAAAACAAAAGAGAAATTCTGGAAGCATTAGAAATGCAAAATTCCTTGGGGTAGCCCTAAAGGGGGTGCTCTGGGAAAGCGGCATGGCAGATCCTGACCATTAACCTCATTTCTTTGTCATCCTGGCTGGGCTCTGTAGATACCTTGTCTCTGCCTTTTCTCAGTATTTTTTAAGTAGACTTAGATCTCCAGCCTTTACTCCTTGGCACCGCCCATGTGATGGAGCCCACTGTAATAGGTATATAATTTTTGCCTAGAAAAGAATAAAAATCCTCACAAAAAAATCTGTTCAGGCTACTCCTGCAGCAAGCTAAGATACCATAAAGTTTTTGATAACTAAATCCATTTAGTACTTCATCTCTCCCCTTAAATCATTTCCCTCTAATATTAGACAAAACTACAGCACAATAAAAAACAATAATGGTCAGGCACTTGGCTTAATAAAAGAGTCTTTTCAACTGCTATTATAACATAGAATAGAGGTCAGCCATTTCAGCATAGATCTTAAAGTTAGCTGGAAATATTTGTAATATTAACAGAAGAATCAAAGCTGTTTCTCTGCCAACCGTGCTGCAAATAAGGATGCTGCAAGTAAGGACTTTAGAAGCCCCAGAGGACTTTGCTTTAATAAGCAAGTCGTCTAAAAGCACTGCTGCAGACAACCAGAGGGTACAAAATAACCCAGACCAGAAATGATCTGACTGCAGAGAGACACTGGAAGGCAACAGGTTTGTTCTAAACAACTGGATAAAAACCGAGATGCTTTTGATAAATAAGTATTTACCATTCTGCTTTTTTGGTTTGTTATTCATGGTTTGGTTGGGCTTTTCTCTCCCATGAAAGTTAATCAGAAGCATTGAAAGCAGAAATGGAATGTTATTGCAGGTTTTGCTTTTGTTGTTGTAAGAAATTGAGAGGATACTGTGCTATAAATAAAAGCTTGTAAGTAAATTCCCAGCACATTAAAACCTGCCTAACAAGAGATTAAGATGGTCTGAAGTCAATGACTCAGATCATAAACAGTGCTGCCGTTGGCTGAAATGATTAATCACTGTGGTACAAAAGAAAAGAGGAAATTTGTTAAAAAACAAGCAGGGGGCAGGATGCTAACTCCAGGGGCACGCTGATTGGCTCTTTAATAATGTATAACGAAGCACATGCCAGATCAAAAGCAAATCACATGCAGCTGGTAGAAAATGAAATGGCATTAGCAAAGGATTTGTCTAGCTATGAGGCTATTTAGGAAACTGCTGTCTATTAATGTAATGTCTGTTAAAGCTTTTCAAATTAATTTTTGCTCATAGAAACCCCATAAATAAAACAGGTTATATGCATTTTAGATATACGCACACACACATATGGGGATACCCGTGTGTATGCATTTTGCATTATAAATACCTCAAACATTTAGTCGCAACTTTTCAAAATTACTGGCCTTATTAGCAGCTATTTGGGCTAATTAAAACATCTTCACATTCTTATTTTAATTGTTACCCTACATGAGTGTGTGCTGAATAATTGTTACTTGGTTGTGTTACGATACTGGTTTTGCTGTGGTGGAATTTGACGAACATGTGGCAGAGGAAAAGAAGAGAGGGGCACTGATGTCACAGTCCTGTTTGGCACAGGTTACATGGTCAACTTTTAAAATGTAAAGGTGACACATCTGTCTGTCAAGCTCCTTCAGCTTTGAAAGGGTTGGCTCAGCAGCAGCTGTGGGAAGCCAAGGAGAGATGCTAATGCAGGGAAGTCTTTTCCATCAGCATCTGGGTTTTAAGACACTGATATGCCCATGGGTGGCTGCGGCTAGGCTTGTGCAGACATCCAGAGGCACGTGCTTCTGCATCTGGGAGCAGCGTGGACCTGTTTTTAATCCAGTGAAAGCCTGAAGCACAGCCCCTGGGCTGAAACCCAGGGCTGTCCCATTCCAGTCCCATGGTCTAAACCTTAGGCTGGACCCTTTGTCATGCCTCCTGGGCTGCTGCCTTGGGCTCTTCTGCCTCGCCAGAGGCCTGGCTTCAACAACAGGGAGCAGCATTGTGTGGTCACCTGAGGCTGATGAGAGCTTGCAAAATCGCTGCTCCTGAGGTCCACCCAAGTAGCCTCTCTGCCATCAGCACTCTCTAACACTGAATGTTTGAAAGGCATCGTTACTCTGTGCCGTTACACAATAAGCAATGCTGCTTTGCTGTCACGCTGCCCCATTCTTGTCGCTGCACAGCAGAAACCGTCAGCTGATGTGAGCAGCACACATGGGGAAAAACAGAGCTCATGCAGACTGGCAGCCCATTGCCTTTCTGCAATTACCAACAACAGTTCGTTTCTGTCACCACTTACTAAAAACATGGCACAGCTAGTGAAATAAGTGAGCACTTAAGGGAAACCCAGACCTTTTATATCTGCCACTTATTTCCTGATTATCTTCCTGGAGGTCAGGCCCTTCATTTTGACACTTAATGAATAAAATGCCCACGTTGCAGGAAATGGGATAATGAATTGTGAAAAGACATAATCAGCAATGACTAAATAATTAAGGGAATTGAAATGTAGAGTCATGTGGGAATGTATTAATAATAACATGATTTTTCCATATGCTAAAAAATTCTGTCTGTTTTTAGAAAATCAGTCATCACACATGCTCTGTGGCAAAAAAAAATTAATGTAGACTAATAGGAACTGTAATTAGATGTTCTGCTTTTAAACAGCTGAATAAAAGATGAAATCATATAGAAAGTATATTTAGATACAAGCCAGAAAGTAAACTGATTATTATTCATAGTGCTGTTAATAGGAGCTGTAATTTATGCATCCAGTGGGAATCATGTTAGGCAATTAGGAAAGGGAGTCACACTTGACTTCCTTTTATGCATTTACATATTTATATATTTTTCTATATCTTGCCAATGTTTCCATCTTTCCAGTTACCTTTAATCGACATAACTGCTTAGAATAATACCTTTTACAGTGGAATTCTCTGTTGGAGTTCAGAAGTTGGCCTTCACTTAAAGAAAACCACACAAGCTTCTCTTTGGTTGTATTTGTCTCCTGACATAGGACTTCTGAAAGTCCCTGATACTACATGAAGAACAGGACTTTCTAATTTCTCTCAGCATTTCACCTTCAAAGGCTTGCAGCAGAAATTAACATGGCAGTAGGGCAGGATTGTGCCCGTTTCTGCTCCCCTCTGTCCACATTACCTTATTGCTGCTTACCAAGCACCCAAGTTTGATTGTTTAGTCTCTACAGTTTGTTCCTAACAAAACCAGGGATCCTATAATTCATCACACTCCCAGCACTGAAATCCCAATGATCTGGATTTTGGTTCCAGTTGGTGTTGCTGTGTTTGTGGAATATATGATCCTTTATATATATTTAATACTTTCAACAATTCAGTGCAAGAATGCTTTATGCTTTCTTTGTGCAAGAATATAGTTATTGTTTTAATCCAAAAATGTCCTAGTATCTAATCTTGTGTTAATGCAAACTCTCAGCCATCCCATAAAATGTGGGTCAGCTGGAAAGGGTCTCATTGCCAGATACACTTGAACAGATGAGTGGGCTGAGGTACAGAGAGCTGTTGTGGTTTGCTCAAGGTAAGAAAGCAGGTCAGTAGCAGAGCAAAGATTAAAATTCAAGGCATGAGATCAGCGAAGGATTAAGTGCCATGTTCATCTGCTTCATTTTGAGACATATATAACATGTACCTCAGATAATCTGCAGGTATCACAGTCTGGAAATATTCAGCATATAACTCTCAAAAAGGAGACTCAGGAAGACTCCAGGGGCAGGGAAGGGACCTCCAGGGACCTCAGGGAGGGTTGCACCAGTGAGTGGGAAAGGGACTTCTCAACAGGAACCATGCTGCTGCTGGGTTCCAGGGATGTTTCACAACTAAACTGCCACCATGAGTACTCAGGAGCAATGCAAGGCGATAACCTGAACCAAGTGCTCACTCCCAGTAGGTTTGGGTTGGAAAGGACCTTAAAGATCATCTAGTCCAACTCCTCTGATATGAGCAGGGATATCTTCAACTAGATCAGGTTGCTCAGAGCCCTGTCCAGCCTGACCTTGAATGTTTCTAGGGATAGGTCATCTACCAGCTCTTCAGACAACCTGTTCCAGTGTTTCACCACCTCATTGTAAAAAATTTCCTCCTTCTATCTAGTCTAAACCTACCCTCTTTTGGTTTAAAACTATTACCCCTTGTTCCATCACAACAGGCCCCATTAAAAAGTCTGCCCCCATCTTTCTTAGAAGCCCCCTTTAAGGGGCTGTGATAAGGTCTCCCTGGAGCCTTCTCTTCTAAAGATCAGCAAAGTCTCTTTTTACCTCTCTATGGAATGCTGACTTGGGCAAAACTGCCCCATAAGCTAGACTCCAGTTATGGCCAACTATGTCTGAGATGACCTCCACACCAGGCTTGTAACATGTTACCAATCCTAAATTTTGAATTATTATGGCCTGGTTTTACTTGCCATATTCTTCTACTAAGGCTGTTCTTCTTATTGCTTTGTTGAGTGCAATGTAGAGTCATGTGGGAATGTATGACTCTACACTGAGGAATATAGAGAAAGAGTGCCGGAGTATCCCCAGGGCTTGGGCGTTCTTCCCCACTCGCTGTGTCTCCCCGTAAGTCCTCCCAGAGGTGAGGACCTTGTGTCTGGGCACGGCCCTCTGGCTGCAGGGCTTGGGTTCTGGCTGCAGACCATCTTTCGTAATTGGGCTGGCGAGTACTGCCTCTGCTCCTGCTTGGGGCTGAGGCTGCCAGTGCCAGCTGCTCCCTCGCTACTGGGGCTACAGATGGCCCCATCAATACCCAGCAGCTCACCCTTCAATGGTCCATGCCTTCCCATTTTCCTGCAGAATCATCTTTACACTACTACTTTTAGCAGACGTTATTCAGTAATGACCTGCTCTTCATCACACCCTGCATCCCTTCTCTATTCAGGAGCTGGGAAGCAGGAGGTACTCCATAAGCAATGTTGTATTAAGCTTCAAGCCACAGAAAAAATTGGTTGAAAGCAGTAAGTGTGTTCCCATGCATTGCAATAATGCTATTTTTTATCAGACAGAGGGTGATTTTAATTTGCCCCCCATGAGCATTCATGGTGCATCTCCCTGCCTGGCCATCCCAGGCATTGCAAGGGGTCTGGACTCATTGCGTTTGTTCTCCGTCAAAGTGCGATATCTTGGGATGGATTCTGCAGGCTTAAAATAGAAACATTCC